>NW_027331157.1:0-10057 GCF_022965805.1 Primulina eburnea
AAACAATGTCCTAGGCATGCCATGCAACCTAACGACTTCTCTAAAGAACAAATCCGCAATGTTTGAAGCATCATCGGTTTTATGACAAGCTATAAAATGTGCCATCTTAGAGAATCTATCCACAACAAAAAATAGAATCCCTCCCCTTCTTAGTCCTAGGCAACCCCAAAATAAAGTCCATAGAAATGTCAATCCAAGTTCTTTTTAAGAATAGCACGCAAAAGTGTTCCCAAAGTTCTATTGACAACTTCAGTTTGTCCATCCGTTTGAGGATGACAAGTAGTAGAAAACAACAATTTTGTGCCAAGTTTAGCCCATAAAGTTTCCAAAAGTAACTCAAGAATTTAACATCGCGACCAGAAACAATAGTCCTAGGCATGCCATGCAACCTAACGACTTCTCTAAAGAACAAATCCGCAATGTTTGAAGCATCATCGGTTTTATGAAGCTATAAAATGTGCCATCTTAGAGAATCTATCCACAACAACAAAAATAGAATCCCTCCCCTTCTTAGTCCTAGGCAACCCCAAAATAAAGTCCATAGAAATGTCAATCCAAGTTTTTTTAAGAATACACGCAAAAGTTCCCAAAGTTCTATTGACAACTTCAGTTTGTCCATCCGTTTGAGGACGACAAGTAGTAGAAAACAACAATTTTGTGCCAAGTTTAGCCCATAAAGTTTCCAAAAGTAACTCAAGAATTTAACATCGCGACCAGAACAATTCCTAGGCATGCCATGCAACCTAACGACTTCTCTAAAGAACAAATCCGAATGTTTGAAGCATCATCGGTTTTATGACAAGCTATAAAATGTGCCATCTTAGAGAATCTATCCACAACAAAAAATAGAATCCCTCCCCTTCTTAGTCCTAGGCAACCCCAAAATAAAGTCCATAGATATGTCAATCCAAGTTCTTTTTAAGAATAGCACGCAAAAGTGTTCCCAAAGTTCTATTGACAACTTCAGTTTGTCCATCCGTTTGAGGATGACAAGTAGTAGAAAACAACAATTTTGTGCCAAGTTTAGCCCATAAAGTTCCAAAAGTAACTCAAGAATTTAACATCGCGACCAGAAACAATAGTCCTAGGCATGCCATGCAACCTAACGACTTCTCTAAAGAACAAATCCGCAATGTTTGAAGCATCATCGGTTTTATGACAAGCTATAAAATGTCATCTTAGAGAATCTATCCACAACAACAAAAATAGAATCCCTCCCCTTCTTAGTCCTAGGCAACCCCAAAATAAAGTCCATAGAAATGTCAATCCAAGTTCTTTTTAAGAATAGCACGCAAAAGTGTTCCCAAAGTTCTATTGACAACTCAGTTTGTCCATCCGTTTGAGCATGACAAGTAGTAGAAAACAACAATTTTGTGCCAAGTTTAGCCCATAAAGTCTTTCCAAAGTAACTCAAGAATTTAACATCGCGACCAGAAACAATGTCCTAGGCATGCCATGCAACCTAACGACTTCTCTAAAGAACAAATTCGGCAATGTTTGACAAGCTATAAAATGTGCCATCTTAGAGAATCTATCCACAACAACAAAAATAGAATCCCTCCCCTTCTTAGTCCTAGGCAACCCCAAAATAAAGTCCATAGAAATGTCAATCCAAGTTCTTTTTAAGAATAGCACGCAAAAGTGTTCCCAAAGTTCTATTGACAACTTCACTTTGTCCATCCGTTTGAGCATGACAAGTAGTAGAAAACAACAATTTTGTGCCAAGTTTAGCCCATAAAGTTTCCAAAAGTAACTCAAGAATTTAACATCGCGACCAGAACAATAGTCCTAGGCATGCCATGCAACCTAACGACTTCTCTAAAGAACAAATCCGCAATGTTTGAAGCATCATCGGTTTTATGAGCTATAAAATGTGTCATCTTAGAGAATCTATCCACAACAACAAAAATAGAATCCCTCCCCTTCTTAGTCCTAGGCAACCCCAAAATAAAGTCCATAGAAATGTCAATCCAAGTTCTTTTTAAGAATACACGCAAAAGTGTTCCCAAAGTTCTATTGACAACTTCAGTTGTCCATCCGTTTGAGGATGACAAGTAGTAGAAAACAACAATTTTGTGCCAAGTTTAGCCCATAAAGTATTCCAAAAGTAACTCAAGAATTTAACATCGCGACCAGAAACAATGTCCTAGGCATGCCATGCAACCTAACGACTTCTCTAAAGAACAAATCGCAATGTTTGAAGCATCATCGGTTTTATGACAAGCTATAAAATGTGCCATCTTAGAGAATCTATCCACAACAAAAAAATAGAATCCCTCCCCTTCTTAGTCCTAGGCAACCCCAAAATAAAGTCCATAGAATGTCAATCCAAGTTCTTTTTAAGAATAGCACGCAAAAGTGTTCCCAAAGTTCTATTGACAACTTCAGTTTGTCCATCCGTTTGAGGATGACAAGTAGTAGAAAACAACAATTTTGTCAAGTTTAGCCCATAAAGTTTCCAAAAGTAACTCAAGAATTTAACATCGCGACCAGAAACAATAGTCCTAGGCATGCCATGCAACCTAACGACTTCTCTAAAGAACAAATCCGCAATGTTTGAAGCATCATCGGTTTTATGAAGCTATAAAATGTGTCATCTTAGAGAATCTATCCACAACAACAAAAATAGAATCCCTCCCCTTCTTAGTCCTAGGCAACCCCAAAATAAAGTCCATAGAAATGTCAATCCAAGTTCTTTTTAAGAATAGCACGCAAAAGTGTTCCCAAAGTTCTATTGACAACTTCAGTTTGTCCATCCGTTTGAGATGACAAGTAGTAGAAAACAACAATTTTGTGCCAAGTTTAGCCCATAAAGTCTTCCAAAAGTAACTCAAGAATTTAACATCGCGACCAGAAACAATGTCCTAGGCATGCCATGCAACCTAACGACTTCTCTAAAGAACAAATTCGCAATGTTTGACAAGCTATAAAATGTGCCATCTTAGAGAATCTATCCACAACAACAAAAATAGAATCCCTCCCCTTCTTAGTCCTAGGCAACCCCAAAATAAAGTCCATAGAAATGTCAATCCAAGTTCTTTTTAAGAATAGCACGCAAAAGTGTTCCCAAAGTTCTATTGACAACTTCAGTTTGTCCATCCGTTTGAGATGACAAGTAGTAGAAAACAACAATTTTGTGCCAAGTTTAGCCCATAAAGTCTTCCAAAAGTAACTCAAGAATTTAACATCGCGACCAGAAACAATAGTCCTAGGCATGCCATGCAACCTAACGACTTCTCTAAAGAACAAATCCGCAATGTTTGAAGCATCATCGGTTTTATGAGCTATAAAATGTGCCATCTTAGAGAATCTATCCACAACAACAAAATAGAATCCCTCCCCTTCTTAGTCCTAGGCAACCCCAAAATAAAGTCCTTAGAAATGTCAATCCAAGTTCTTTTTAAGAATAGCACGCAAAAGTGTTCCCAAAGTTCTATTGACAACTTCAGTTTGTCCATCCGTTTGGGGATGACAAGTAGTAGAAAACAACAATTTTGTGCCAAGTTTAGCCCATAAAGTTTCCAAAAGTAACTCAAGAATTTAACATCGCGACCAGAAACATAGTCCTAGGCATGCCATGCAACCTAACGACTTCTCTAAAGAACAAATCCGCAATGTTTGAAGCATCATCGGTTTTATGACAAGCTATAAAATGTGCCATCTTAGAGAATCTATCCACAACAAAAAATAGAATCCCTCCCCTTCTTAGTCCTAGGCAACCCCAAAATAAAGTCCATAGAAATGTCAATCCAAGTTCTTTTAAGAATAGCACGCAAAAGTGTTCCCAAAGTTCTATTGACAACTTCAGTTTGTCCATCCGTTTGAGGATGACAAGTAGTAGAAAACAACAATTTTGTGCCAAGTTTAGCCCATAAAGTTTCCAAAAGTAACTCAAGAATTTAACATCGCGACCAGAAACAATAGTCCTAGGCATGCCATGCAACCTAACGACTTCTCTAAAGAACAAATCCGCAATGTTTGAAGCATCATCGGTTTTATGACAAGCTATAAAATGTGCCATCTTAGAGAATCTATCCACAACAACAAAAATAGAATCCCTCCCCTTCTTAGTCCTAGGCAACCCCAAAATAAAGTCCATAGAAATGTCAATCCAAGTTCTTTTAAGAATAGCACGCAAAAGTGTTCCCAAAGTTCTATTGACAACTTCAGTTTGTCCATCCGTTTGAGGATGACAAGTAGTAGAAAACAACAATTTTGTGCCAAGTTTAGCCCATAAAGTCTTCCAAAAGTAACTCAAGAATTTAACATCGCGACCAGAAACAATAGTCCTAGGCATGCCATGCAACCTAACGACTTCTCTAAAGAACAATGTGAAGCATCATCGGTTTTATGACAAGCTATAAAATGTGCCATCTTAGAGAATCTATCCACAACAACAAAAATAGAATCCCTCCCCTTCTTAGTCCTAGGCAACCCCAAAATAAAGTCCATAGAAATGTCAATCCAAGTTCTTTTAAGAATAGCACGCAAAAGTGTTCCCAAAGTTCTATTGACAACTTCAGTTTGTCCATCCGTTTGAGGATGACAAGTAGTAGAAAACAACAATTTTGTGCCAAGTTTAGCCCATAAAGTCTTCCAAAAGTAACTCAAGAATTTAACATCGCGACCAGAAACAATAGTCCTAGGCATGCCATGCAACCTAACGACTTCTCTAAAGAACAAATCCGCAATGTTTGAAGCATCATCGGTTTTATGACAAGCTATAAAATGTGCCATCTTAGAGAATCTATCCACAACAACAAAAATAGAATCCCTCCCCTTCTTAGTCCTAGGCAACCCCAAAATAAAGTCCATAGAAATGTCAATCCAAGTTCTTTTTAAGAATAGCACGCAAAAGTGTTCCCAAAGTTCTATTGACAACTTCAGTTTGTCCATCCGTTTGAGATGACAAGTAGTAGAAAACAACAATTTTGTGCCAAGTTTAGCCCATAAAGTCTTCCAAAAGTAACTCAAGAATTTAACATCGCGACCAGAAACAATAGTCCTAGGCATGCCATGCAACCTAACGACTTCTCTAAAGAACAAATCCGCAATGTTTGAAGCATCATCGGTTTTACAAGCTATAAAATGTGCCATCTTAGAGAATCTATCCACAACAAAAAAATAGAATCCCTCCCCTTCTTAGTCCTAGGCAACCCCAAAATAAAGTCCATAGAAATGTCAATCCAAGTTCTTTTAAGAATAGCACGCAAAAGTGTTCCCAAAGTTCTATTGACAACTTCAGTTTGTCCATCCGTTTGAGGATGACAAGTAGTAGAAAACAACAATTTTGTGCCAAGTTTAGCCCATAAAGTCTTCCAAAAGTAACTCAAGAATTTAACATCGCGACCAGAAACAATAGTCCTAGGCATGCCATGCAACCTAACGACTTCTCTAAAGAACAAATCCGCAATGTTTGAAGCATCATCGGTTTTATGACAAGCTATAAAATGTGCCATCTTAGAGAATCTATCCACAACAACAAAAATAGAATCCCTCCCCTTCTTAGTCCTAGGCAACCCCAAAATAAAGTCCATAGAAATGTCAATCCAAGTTCTTTTAAGAATAGCACGCAAAAGTGTTCCCAAAGTTCTATTGACAACTTCAGTTTGTCCATCCGTTTGAGATGACAAGTAGTAGAAAACAACAATTTTGTGCCAAGTTTAGCCCATAAAGTCTTCCAAAAGTAACTCAAGAATTTAACATCGCGACCAGAAACAATAGTCCTAGGCATGCCATGCAACCTAACGACTTCTCTAAAGAACAAACCGAAATTCGGATGTTATGACAAGCTATAAAATGTGCCATCTTAGAGAATCTATCCACAACAACAAAAATAGAATCCCTCCCCTTCTTAGTCCTAGGCAACCCCAAAATAAAGTCCATAGAAATGTCAATCCAAGTTCTTTAAGAATAGCACGCAAAAGTGTTCCCAAAGTTCTATTGACAACTTCAGTTTGTCCATCCGTTTGAGGATGACAAGTAGTAGAAAACAACAATTTTGTGCCAAGTTTAGCCCATAAAGTCTTCCAAAAGTAACTCAAGAATTTAACATCGCGACCAGAAACAATAGTCCTAGGCATGCCATGCAACCTAACGACTTCTCTAAAGAACAAATCCGCAATGTTTGAAGCATCATCGGTTTTATGACAAGCTATAAAATGTGCCATCTTAGAGAATCTATCCACAACAACAAAAATAGAATCCCTCCCCTTCTTAGTCCTAGGCAACCCCAAAATAAAGTCCATAGAAATGTCAATCCAAGTTCTTTTAAGAATAGCACGCAAAAGTGTTCCCAAAGTTCTATTGACAACTTCAGTTTGTCCATCCGTTTGAGGATGACAAGTAGTAGAAAACAACAATTTTGTGCCAAGTTTAGCCCATAAAGTCTTCCAAAAGTAACTCAAGAATTTAACATCGCGACCAGAAACAATAGTCCTAGGCATGCCATGCAACCTAACGACTTCTCTAAAGAACAAATCCGCAATGTTTGAAGCATCATCGGTTTTATGACAAGCTATAAAATGTGCCATCTTAGAGAATCTATCCACAACAACAAAAATAGAATCCCTCCCCTTCTTAGTCCTAGGCAACCCCAAAATAAAGTCCATAGAAATGTCAATCCAAGTTCTTTTAAGAATAGCACGCAAAAGTGTTCCCAAAGTTCTATTGACAACTTCAGTTTGTCCATCCGTTTGAGGATGACAAGTAGTAGAAAACAACAATTTTGTGCCAAGTTTAGCCCATAAAGTCTTCCAAAAGTAACTCAAGAATTTAACATCGCGACCAGAAACAATAGTCCTAGGCATGCCATGCAACCTAACGACTTCTCTAAAGAACAAATCCGCAATGTTTGAAGCATCATCGGTTTTATGACAAGCTATAAAATGTGCCATCTTAGAGAATCTATCCACAACAACAAAAATAGAATCCCTCCCCTTCTTAGTCCTAGGCAACCCCAAAATAAAGTCCATAGAAATGTCAATCCAAGTTCTTTTAAGAATAGCACGCAAAAGTGTTCCCAAAGTTCTATTGACAACTTCAGTTTGTCCATCCGTTTGAGGATGACAAGTAGTAGAAAACAACAATTTTGTGCCAAGTTTAGCCCATAAAGTCTTCCAAAAGTAACTCAAGAATTTAACATCGCGACCAAAACAATAGTCCTAGGCATGCCATGCAACCTAACGACTTCTCTAAAGAACAAATCCGCAATGTTTGAAGCATCATCGGTTTTATGACAAGCTATAAAATGTGCCATCTTAGAGAATCTATCCACAACAACAAAAATAGAATCCCTCCCCTTCTTAGTCCTAGGCAACCCCAAAATAAAGTCCATAGAAATGTCAATCCAAGTTCTTTTAAGAATAGCACGCAAAAGTGTTCCCAAAGTTCTATTGACAACTTCAGTTTGTCCATCCGTTTGAGGATGACAAGTAGTAGAAAACAACAATTTTGTGCCAAGTTTAGCCCATAAAGTCTTCCAAAAGTAACTCAAGAATTTAACATCGCGACCAGAAACAATAGTCCTAGGCATGCCATGCAACCTAACGACTTCTCTAAAGAACAAATCCGCAATGTTTGAAGCATCATCGGTTTTATGACAAGCTATAAAATGTGCCATCTTAGAGAATCTATCCACAACAACAAAAATAGAATCCCTCCCCTTCTTAGTCCTAGGCAACCCCAAAATAAAGTCCATAGAAATGTCAATCCAAGTTCTTTTAAGAATAGCACGCAAAAGTGTTCCCAAAGTTCTATTGACAACTTCAGTTTGTCCATCCGTTTGAGGATGACAAGTAGTAGAAAACAACAATTTTGTGCCAAGTTTAGCCCATAAAGTCTTCCAAAAGTAACTCAAGAATTTAACATCGCGACCAGAAACAATAGTCCTAGGCATGCCATGCAACCTAACGACTTCTCTAAAGAACAAATCCGCAATGTTTGAAGCATCATCGGTTTTATGACAAGCTATAAAATGTGCCATCTTAGAGAATCTATCCACAACAACAAAAATAGAATCCCTCCCCTTCTTAGTCCTAGGCAACCCCAAAATAAAGTCCATAGAAATGTCAATCCAAGTTCTTTTTAAGAATAGCACAATAAGTGTTCCCAAAGTTCTATTGACAACTTCAGTTTGTCCATCCGTTTGAGGATGACAAGTAGTAGAAAACAACAATTTTGTGCCAAGTTTAGCCCATAAAGTCTTCCAAAAGTAACTCAAGAATTTAACATCGCGACCAGAAACAATAGTCCTAGGCATGCCATGCAACCTAACGACTTCTCTAAAGAACAAATCCGCAATGTTTGAAGCATCATCGGTTTTATGACAAGCTATAAATGTGCCATCTTAGAGAATCTATCCACAACAACAAAAATAGAATCCCTCCCCTTCTTAGTCCTAGGCAACCCCAAAATAAAGTCCATAGAAATGTCAATCCAAGTTTTTTTAAGAATAGCACGCAAAAGTGTTCCCAAAGTTCTATTGACAACTTCAGTTTGTCCATCCGTTTGAGGATGACAAGTAGTAGAAAACAACAATTTTGTGCCAAGTTTAGCCCATAAAGTCTTCCAAAAGTAACTCAAGAATTTAACATCGCGACCAGAAACAATAGTCCTAGGCATGCCATGCAACCTAACGACTTCTCTAAAGAACAAATCCGCAATGTTTGAAGCATCATCGGTTTTATGACAAGCTATAAAATGTGCCATCTTAGAGAATCTATCCACAACAACAAAAATAGAATCCCTCCCCTTCTTAGTCCTAGGCAACCCCAAAATAAAGTCCATAGAAATGTCAATCCAAGTTCTTTTAAGAATAGCACGCAAAAGTGTTCCCAAAGTTCTATTGACAACTTCAGTTTGTCCATCCGTTTGAGGATGACAAGTAGTAGAAAACAACAATTTTGTGCCAAGTTTAGCCCATAAAGTCTTCCAAAAGTAACTCAAGAATTTAACATCGCGACCGACCAGAAACAATAGTCCTAGGCATGCCATGCAACCTAACGACTTCTCTAAAGAACAAATCCGCAATGTTTGAAGCATCATCGGTTTTATGACAAGCTATAAAATGTGCCATCTTAGAGAATCTATCCACAACAACAAAAATAGAATCCCTCCCCTTCTTAGTCCTAGGCAACCCCAAAATAAAGTCCATAGAAATGTCAATCCAAGTTCTTTTAAGAATAGCACGCAAAAGTGTTCCCAAAGTTCTATTGACAACTTCAGTTTGTCCATCCGTTTGAGGATGACAAGTAGTAGAAAACAACAATTTTGTGCCAAGTTTAGCCCATAAAGTCTTCCAAAAGTAACTCAAGAATTTAACATCGCGACCAGAAACAATAGTCCTAGGCATGCCATGCAACCTAACGACTTCTCTAAAGAACAAATCCGCAATGTTTGAAGCATCATCGGTTTTATGACAAGCTATAAAATGTGCCATCTTAGAGAATCTATCCACAACAACAAAAATAGAATCCCTCCCCTTCTTAGTCCTAGGCAACCCCAAAATAAAGTCCATAGAAATGTCAATCCAAGTTCTTTTAAGAATAGCACGCAAAAGTGTTCCCAAAGTTCTATTGACAACTTCAGTTTGTCCATCCGTTTGAGGATGACAAGTAGTAGAAAACAACAATTTTGTGCCAAGTTTAGCCCATAAAGTCTTCCAAAAGTAACTCAAGAATTTAACATCGCGACCAGAAACAATAGTCCTAGGCATGCCATGCAACCTAACGACTTCTCTAAAGAACAAATCCGCAATGTTTGAAGCATCATCGGTTTTATGACAAGCTATAAAATGTGCCATCTTAGAGAATCTATCCACAACAACAAAAATAGAATCCCTCCCCTTCTTAGTCCTAGGCAACCCCAAAATAAAGTCCATAGAAATGTCAATCCAAGTTCTATTTAAGAATAGCACGCAAAAGTGTTCCCAAAGTTCTATTGACAACTTCAGTTTGTCCATCCGTTTGAGGATGACAAGTAGTAGAAAACAACAATTTTGTGCCAAGTTTAGCCCATAAAGTCTTCCAAAAGTAACTCAAGAATTTAACATCGCGAC
>NW_027331158.1:0-3072 GCF_022965805.1 Primulina eburnea
AATCCGACTTCGGTATTGAGTTCTTGGCAACGTAGGCTACAACTGGACGTAAGTTTTACTACGTTTTGACATGCTTTGAAATTACGCTATTGTCAGAATTGAATGGAATTCATATATGGTGTTCTTGATATGTTAGACATCGTAGAATCGAAGTCAGATTAAGAAATAGACTGATTATGGAATTGTTATGATTTTCTGATTATAATCAGTTGATACCGGACATATTTGGATTATGGATTGATTATAGATTGTATTGGATATGAGTTATGGATTGTAACTTTTATCTGGTGATATGGTATTGACGGGAATATGGAGATTGTACCGTTATGCCGTTGATTTTGAATTAAATCAGATTTATCAGATTGTTATTGATTCGAGTGGTATATTGACATAAGATTATGGATATTGTCATTGCCAGACAGGCTGTGAGTTCAGGACATCGACTGAGCCAGAAACCGACGAAAGAAAGGTATAAGTCAATGTGGTATTGGGAGATCGACTTGAGTCGACTAGACTTGAGTTTCCCTAAATCACATACTTTACTTTATCGCATTGATATTTGCATTGATTTGATTGATGTACTTGTTTTCTTGATTATAGATAGCAGGTATCAGAAGAGTAATCTTGTGACAGAAGTTCCTGATAGTGGTGGAATCACCACGGGAACATTGCACGATGTCTCAAGATAACGATATTAGCGATAGAGCTACAGTCCATGACGGATAGGTCAGGACTCCAGATGTTTGGTTATATCGAGTAATAGGAATTGGAATTCTTCTATTACGGAATTCGATATAGGAACACCGGATATGGTTATATCGAGTAATAGGATCAGAGTTCCTTCTATTACGGAATTCGATATAGGAAAACCACATTTGGAAACCGGGATCCCTAGACTAGGACTGAGTCTAGTCTGAATTGTAGAATTGTAATGATGTTTCAGATTTGGATACATATTACTGTTACCACCTGATTACATGCTTTATATTTGTTTATATGATTGCATGTTTCATTGATTATACTGGGATTTATTCTCACCGGTATTCCGGCTGTTTTCTTGTCTGTATGTGTACTTGACAACAGGTGGGACAGGTCCAGGGTCGAGGAGATGAAGAGCTAGATCATGATTAGAGTGGTGGCACCGGACTTGGACTAGATGTAGGGTTAAACACTTGACTTTAGTTTTAAACCCTAATTTGAATAAATGTTGAAATACAGGATTTGTATTTTATATAATTATATGTATATATGTTGTATGTCACTACGTTCCGCATTTTAAAAAAAATTTAGACCCTGTTTTAATTGATTAATTAGTCCCAATGTGGTTAAGAACTTGATTAGCGTCCGGGTCCCCACAACAGGTGGTATCAGAGCGATAGATCCCTTAGACTGAGATAGAAGCTAGTGAGCGGGGTAGATTGATTTTTTTTCCTGCTTTTGATTGCTAGCATGATTCCTGTTTTAATATATGCTACCTGAATTATCTGATATTGATATGGTATTGTATATTATTGGAATGGATCAGCTGTAAGATGATCCGAGGAGGCTTGAAACAGGATTACTGTTGGAATTGCTAACCCTTTTGGTTATCAGATATGCCTCCGGGAGAATGCTAGAACAGGGGAGTACCTCAAATCCTCCCATGGATGTGACACCTACAGCAATGGAGAAATTGCTGAAAAGATTTCAGTCATTCCATCCACCGACTTTGAAAGAAACGGAGAATTCCGTGGAATGGGAAAGTTGGTTGGACGACATTGAATCACTGTTTGAATCTTTGGAGTATACTGAGGAAAAGAGGGTGGAAACTGATAATACACCAATTGCATGACGTTGCTAAACACTGGTGGATCACGACTAGAAGGGCATTGGAACAGAGAGGTACAGCCATTACCTGGAATGTGTTTAAGACTGAATTTTATCTACGGTTCTTTCCAGATCTTATAGGAAAGACAAGGGAGCCGAATTTGCAAACCTGAAAACAGGCCAGTTGAACATTGAGGATTATGTGGCTAATTTTTCGACACTGCTCCGATTTGCTCCCCACGTAGCTGAACATGATGAGGCCGTTGCGGACAGTTTATAAATGGCCTAAATCCTGAGATTTTACTCTGGTGAATACGGACCCACAATTTCACCGATGCCCTGAATAGAGCCAAGGAGCCGAGGCAGGCCTGATGAGGCAGAAAGAGGCTTCGTTGTGCTTCCAGCACCGGGACAGCAACCACCTCCTAGATTGAAGGTGCAGCAGCGGTAGCGGAAAGAAGGATTTCTTGAAGGCTAGAGGGAAGTAATTCATCAAGAAATCAAGACTACCCTCGTCTAGTTCGAGTGGCTCTAGACAGACCGGTCAGAGCCAGAGCTATGCAGGACCGTACTGTGGTACTTGTGGAGGGAGGCATTCCACAGATCAGTGCCGAGGAGTGAGTGGCAGCTGTCGTATTTGTGGACAGCAAGGACACTTTGCTCGAGTGTGTCCCCAGAGGAGTGCCCAGGGATCAGAGGCAGCTGAGTCATCTGGATCAGTAGCTCAGCAGGTAGACGACCATCTGCCGTTCATTCCTTTCAGCCAGTACCGTCTACTCTGTCACAGCCAAGGCCAGGGGAGGGCCAGACCGCCGAGCCAGCCTCCTAGACAGCAGGCCCGATTGTTTTGCTTTGACCGAGGAGCAGGCACAGGATGCACCGGACGATGTAGTTGCAGGTAACTGTTTTATTTCTGGTTATCCTGCATGTATTGATTGATACTGGTGCATCGCCATACTTTTTATTTCTGAGGTTTGCATTGAGTCGTGCATTACCAATTGAGTCATTGTCTGCTGCGGTAGTGTCTGTTTCTTCCCCGTTAGGAACAGGTTTGATATCAGTGAAATCTGTGAAACCTTGTATACTGCAGTACGATGGACATATGATTGAGCTAGACTGTATTGTGTTTTGGTTTTATCTGATTTTGATTGCATTATCGGTATCGATATGTTGGCCAAGTACCGAGCTACAGTTGATTGTTTCCACAAGATTGTTCGATTCAGACCTGAGATGGCTGAGGAGTGGAAATTTTATGTAAGGGTTCTC
>NW_027331159.1:0-39036 GCF_022965805.1 Primulina eburnea
CAAACCGAGCCTACCGACGCCTCAGGCTCTGATGATTATTCCCAAGCAGAAACACACCCTCCGGGCCCCATCTTCCCCGCCGGACGCCGCTTCTCTCCAATTCCATCTGTCAATTCCGCCTCATCCACCGCTACACCCGCAGTCACTTACCTCGGCGGTGGAACCAGCAGCAACGATAGTGATGATGCCTTCAGCTTCAATTTCTCCGATCGGGACTACGTCTTCCCATCCAATCTCGGCCCATACTCCACTCGCCGAAACCTCAGCATCAAATCTTCTTCTTCATCTTCTCTGTCGAAACCAGGGGTCAGCTCAATTTCCTGCTCGTAGCACTTCCATGCCACCAAATTTGAGTGGCTCTGCAGTAGACTCCGCACGCCGGAGCAGTAGGACGAAGCTGAAAGCTGACAAAGATTTGAAGGCATTGTCACTTCAAGCCTCCACGGCGGGTTTAGTCCCTTCTCCCAGAGTAGCATCAATTCGTGATCCAGCCCATTCCAGTAGTATGCAGGAGAATTCATCATTCGGGAGCGCTTGGAGATTAAAATTTGTGAGTGGTTTTTTTTTCTTTTTTCCGTGACATGTTCTTTTCTTTCTTTCTTTCTTTCTTTCTTTCTTTCTTTCTTTCGTTTTCAGTGTTTAGTTGATTATACTTCATACTTAATATTGGAAGATCACAAGGGATCTTGAATAGAGTTGGATTCTTGCTCTTAATTGTTGTTACGTAGGGTTCGTGTACTGTCCCATTTGCTTCTTAGGCTTCAATTGTTGCTTGGAGCTATTTTCATTGATGAATTTGTGATTGTGTTCTATGCTTGCACCTGCAGCTCATGTTTTCTCAGTATACATCACTACTGTACACAGTTGGGGTTGCGATATGAAATTGCAAGGCTTGAGGTAATTTCAAAGTTCCAAGTAGAGTGTGTCTATTTCATTTTTTGTCATGTGAATACCGCAGGAATGTTGTGGCTGAATGCAAACTTATAGCGCCTTTTGGTACCCTTTGTTTCTTATGGTGTTTGGTGTGTCGATTGGGTATATCATGATATATACCAAATGACGTTACGAATATGATTGTCATTAAATCCTGATTAAGAAAGATGGATGTGTTTGCAGGAAGAAAACGCCGACATACGTAGGTTATGCTTTCATAAAAATTACATTGATAGAAATCAGGTAAAAGCTATGGAGCTTGAAAATGGAAGTTCATTCTTGTGGTTAGGGCACTGTGACAGTAGAACTATTGCTCTGTACACTGTTATTGTTACTCTCGTTACTCCATTTATGGTGTACAAATATCTTGACTATCTTCCACGGATCAAGAATCTTTCAAAGAGGACAAAAGATAACAAAGAGGAGGTCCCGTTGAAGAAAAGAATTGCCTATAAAGTTGACGTGTGTTTCTCTGTTTATCCTTATGCGAAGCTTCTTGCACTTCTCTTTGCGACACTGTTTCTCATCGGATTTGGGGGCTTGGCACTGTATGCTGTAAGTGATGGCAGTTTTTCTGAAGCTCTTTGGCTTTCTTGGACCTTTGTGGCAGACTCAGGAAATCACACCGATAGAGTTGGTACAGGTCCAAGAATTGTCTCAGTTTCTATAAGTTCAGGAGGCATGCTTATATTCGCCATGATGCTTGGACTTGTTTCCGATGCAATTTCAGAAAGGTGGATTCATTGCGTAAAGGCAAGAGTGAGGTCATTGAAAGTAACCATATCCTCGTTCTAGGATGGAGTGATAAACTGGTAATTCTATAACAAATATTGCTATAAGCGATTGTGACTTGTAACTCTGTCCGGCCATATTGTGTCTCCTAGGGTTTTTGATGTTATCTCACAAAACAATGCAACTTAATTTAATTTTACCTTTTCTTTCTCCTCAACTTTAAGGAGAAACAGGTGCTTAATAGGTATGTGTATGCTTTTATTCCTTATCATTTTGACGCCCCTGCTGATTTGCTGTTTGTAGTTACACTCTACATTTTTGTCTTCTCCCGTAGAGACTATGAGAAATACTATCGTTCAATGAGCGTCGTGATATGTTGAACGTCGACATGCAATTGAATTTTGTGATTGTTCAATTAGATAAATTTTTTTCTTAATTGTTAGAAATTATCCTTTATTACAGGGTTCACTTTTGAAGCAGCTTGCAATAGCAAATAAGAGCATTGGTGGTGGTGTTATTGTTGTACTTTGCTGAAAGAGACAAGGAAGAAATGGAGATGGACATAGCAAAGCTTGAATTTGACCTGATGGGAACATCGGTTATCTGCAGAAGCGGTAGCCCTCTTATACTCGCTGACTTGAAAAAGGTAGCTTTTTCTATACTGACAATAACCCATATATATTCCCCCTTGTCGTAGCAGGATACTGAGATGTATTTTTAAGAATTAATCTTCTACAAAAATCAAATTCTTTTGGTCATCCCAAAGTCCCACCCCTGACCGCCGACCCCAACTGAGCGCAATAATTTTTTCTTTTATCCTATACCCTGTGTTTGTCAAGCAGGTCTCAGTCTCCAAGGCACGGGCAAATCATCGTATTGGCATCTGACGAAAATGCTGATCAGGTCCCTACTTTTATTTCAATAAGTCTTCTTATTGTTAAATTTTAGAGTCGCTAGTTGCTTATTTCTTTGGAATTTCATATTAGAGTGATGCACGTGCTTTAAGGGTTGTGCTCAGTCTTACTGGTGTGAAAGAGGGTCTAAGAGGCCATATCGTTGTGGAAATGAGCGATCTTGATAATGAGCCTTTGGTCAAGCTTGTTGGAGGAGACTGATAGAAACAGTTGTTGCCCATGATGTGATTGGGAGACTGATGATACAATGTGCTCTCCAGCCTGGCCTGGCTCAGGTTAGCTATGATTCTGTAGATCTTCATATACGTTGTACGATTGCTAGTCGAAATGAAGCTGGAGTATCTCAATAACTTATCATTCATAGAGCATACCTTCTATAAAGGTGAAAATTGTGGAGATCCTAGAACATTAGTCTTCGAGTTAACTATAAATCGTGTTTCTGTCCTTTCCTTTATTGTTTTGTCAATGTCTTTAACATGTCGAATATCATTTACCCCTTTTTTCTTATCATAAATTTGTATTCACAATCACATTACATTCTTATTAGTTACTACAGATTTCATTAGTGATGAACTAATAGTGTTGGCAAATGATCTCGATTGTTCGTTCAAAACTTGTCTGGGTGGAAAAACCAGGTTTCCCTTATCATCTAAATATGATTAATCAAAGGAAGTTGTGACTAAAAAGAGCTATATGTTAATTCGTATATTTCAGAATTATAGGACTGTAAGTGTTATCCATGATGTGTTGATATAGTAGACAGTTGACAAATTATTCAAGGCTGCCTTCTGCATCTACATTGGAAACTAAAGTTTGAAATACGGTTTACACAAAACTTATTTGTCTCGGTTTCTTGTTCTCCAATTACAAGGTCAAAAACTTGTAGCCTCCACTATAAAATTTCTGGAAATTTGCCAAAAAAATGAAGGAGTAAAATTCTCTCTCAAGTGTGCTAAACAATGATCCATTGAACAAGACTCGCCATTGTTACTATTTGTCCACAGGTGCCTAAAAGTGTAGATTTGCATCTTTGCATAATTCAACAGTAGTTAATGGAATCCATTCTCCAACAATTAGATGAATTATTATAGTTCCACTTGGCAGATATGGGAAGACATTCTAGGGTTTGAAAATGCTGAGTTCTACATCAAAAGATGGCCTGAACTGGATGGTACTCGTTTTGAAGATGTACTTGTATCTTTTCCTGATGCAATCCCTTGTGGAGTTAAGGTTGCTGCAGATGGCGGAAAGATTAAAATGAATCCAGGTGATAAATATGTTCTAAAAGAAGGTGATGAAATCCTTGTCATTGCCGAGGATGATGACACATATGCCCCCAGTTCCTTGCCAGAGGTCAACCTCTTTACTCCAACTTTATGATAAGATCACTAGTATAACATTGTTTAAAATATGGAGATCTTTGACTTGGGATGTGAAGGCTTAATCTTAGATTTATATCACATTTATACATGAATAGTTTTGTCTGGCTCACTGCTCTCAAATTTCTATTAATGGACAGGTTAATAGGTTTTGTGTACATTATCTGTAGGTAAACTGGCTTAAAATAACCCATTTAAGAATCCTTGTCACATGGTCTGAACATTGGTTTTCGCTTTGTGCTGCAAAATGACAGTAACTTCGTGCTGAGCCCATCTAATATTTTGCATGTCGAAAAAAGAAAAGAGAAGAAAAGAAAAAACAGAGTTGAATGAGGTAGGCATTGTATAGATTTGTTTGTCACTATCTTTTAAAAAGGTTAATATTTACACCTTTTTTGGATTTAAAATGCAAAATATTGATAATGGGTGTATTGATGTTCAAATAGTTGAGGTACCTTATGACACGAGGTTAGGTCCAGTAGCACACATAGTTAATTGATTATCATGATTTAATTTTATTATTCTCAAGTACTTTTCTCGCATTTGTTTTGTAAATTGGTCTCCTCCTGGGAAGACATATATTTTGGAAAGTCTCAAAGCATAAACTTTCATCTCCAAAGATTTTTCGACCTAAATGCTTGTGATATTTATTGTCATTTCATGTTTCAGAGTTGAACAAATTTTTTACCATTTGTTGTTCCCATCCTATTGTCATCTTGTTAGCTTACTCTTAACGAGGCAAGTTAAAATAGCGATGCATACTCACATGGTATAGACACTATATTATAGCTGTGATTACACTTTTTTCTAGAATGGTGTTGTTCTCATGTACGCGTCTTGCTTTCTGCAGCTCCGGAAGGGCCTATCTCCCAGGATAACTGATCCTCCGAAATTCCCTGAAAAGATTCTATTTTGTGGTTGGCGACGTGATATTGATGATATGATTATGGTGATTTTTGCACTTATCACATTCATTTTCCTCGACTTTCGTACTTATCTTAAAAGTGACTCTAGTTTCCTTTCATCTTTTATGGTTCTTTTGATTTGCTGTAATTTGATATTGATGACCAAGATTTTCTTTGCAGACTTATCACATTCTTTTACTTTGACTTTCATACTTATTTTAAAAACAGCTCTTGTTTCTTTCAATTTGCTAAAATAAGCTGATCTTGTGAGCTATATTTTCTGTGTCTAGAGCTGGCTTTGGCTTCCTCAACAAATTGCTGTTGCTCATTTTGAAATTTAAGTCAACTGTACTAAAGGAATGTGGAAGAGAGTATTAAAAATGAAATAGAAGGTGGCACATTTTAGCATGCGTTAGTTTTCAGGCTTTACCAGATCCAGACATTAAGCAACTGCTGTTCTAAATATAAATTAGCTTACTCAACACGACTAATTGCAATTCTACATATAAATTAATCTAACCAATACTCTACTTATTGCAATGAATGCACAATTTAGTTTTACCAACCCTCTAAAACCTATATACTACAGTTCGACACTGGTAATACACGAATAAAGTGGTTTAAATCTAAACTTGTAGACTGTCCTATTACTTGAGAGTTGGTAATGGGATATACTTGGAACTGTACTAGTCGATCAGCAGAGAAAAATGGTTATTTTACTTGCTTGTGGATAATTTAATTAAAATGGAAAATCTCTTCTTGTGGAGAATGGTAGATAACAACTCATAGCACTCCATTAGACAATTACGAAACTTATCATGTGTGTGCTTGCTTTTGGTCTTTCCCTCTATATATACCAAAAATTGATACTTACTCTTCTATTTGACTTCTCTTGTAGTGTTTTTCTTAAAGGAGAGAACCTTGAACACGTCATTTCATTAAAACCAGCACATATTGATTTGTCTTGTAACCTATCTAGTCAGAATTTTCCGAGTTTGAAGACGTTTTCTAGCCAAGTCCTTTTCAAGTGTAACGAAAGTTCAAAACCAATGATACCCTTGAAGATTAAATTAGGCATTTGTTGGAAACATGAAATATTAAGAATCTCACTTCTCTAATAACTGAAGTTTTGAATAAATTAGCCAAGAGGGTTCTGATCTCAAATCTCACCTTCACTCATAGATGGAGAAAGAATTTCATGTACTAAAATTCGATAAAATAATCTTGGTTCCACATGAGGGACCTGGTTGAGCACATTAACAATTAATTCTTTAAATTTCTGTGATATTAAGCTTTTAGATGACGTGCTCTTTTGATGAAACTGCTTATATGCAAGTTCATACAAAGCTTCACTGCTTGATAAGTTTCTCAAGCCTGTTTATGAAATTGGAAATGTGTGTTTAATCACACACTATATAAATGAAAAAAATTGTCGGGATTTTTACATCAAAGTTTGTTGTATCTCATATATAATAGTTTGGTGCACACTGCCATTTATAGGTGTTAGAAGCATTGTTGGCTCCGGGATCTGAATTGTGGATGTTCAATGAGGTTCCTGTGAACGATCGGCACCAAAAATTAACAGATGGTGGCCTTGATATTCTTGGGTTAGTGAATATAAAACTAGTCCATAAGGACGGGAATGCCGTCATCAGACGGCATTTGGAGAGTCTTCCTTTGGAGACTTTTGACTCTGTAAGTTTCATCTTTAGAATGCACCAATATGCTGGAAATTATCTAATTGTGATAGTTGTGCTATTGGAAAATTTTCAAATGGGACTTGGATAGAGAAGTATTTTGTTTTCTGATCTAAAGCATTTTGCACTAGAATGCTATTGTTTTTGTTATGGCATCTTAAAATTATTTTGTTCCATTATGGGATTGAGATTGAGGCAAACAAATGCAAGATTTTGATGTCTATATTTTCCGAACGCAAAAGGTCCGTATTGTTATTCTGGAAAAACTTCTTGGTCAAATATCAGGTTTGCATATGCTGTTCCTGACTTCTTGTGATTTAAAAGAAACTGTACTTGCATTCGCTCTTGCCTGAAGTTTAGTTTTATAGCATTACTCTATGACAGGGCTTCGAATAAGACCTTCACCTTTGTAAATCAGGCAGAAATTGTTATCTGCTATTCTAATTCTATACCATCAGGTTTGGCATTGCCAAGGTAGGAATCATATTGATCATGCCCTCATCACATTTCCATGATAGAGAAGTGGCTCTAAGTTCTATTTGTTAAAAAATGTTTTCAGCTTCAGATTTTTGTTTCTACTGATGTTACTGGGATTAGGTACTGAATTTAAATGAAGACTTCTGAAATTTATGTTTTGATCCACGTTGTCGTGACCATTACTAACTCTAAGAGAACAGATTTTAATTCTTGCAGATGAATCTGTGGAAGACTCTATTGTCCAGTCTGATTCACGATCTCTTGCTACCCTCCTCCTTATTCGTGATATACAGGTCATTCTCTATCTGTGTTTGGTAGATGCATTTATAATATAATGTGATTCAATGAGTTCCGGTTGATTACTATTTGAATTCAAGACCAAGTTCTAATTGTTTGAGCCATTTTTAGTCTTTTAAATGTAATTGGGCCTGCAGACATTACTTTTAATGTTTTATCTTATCGTTTCCTTTTGTCATGCATTATTTAGCTTACTTCTTGGAATAGCATTCTAAATGAGTAGTATAGCCGTAAGGCATAAGTGTTGGGGTCTTATACAAGTGATGCCTTATTAATAAGTATTATTCGGCTTTTAACTTAATTTATATTTCATTATTCTTGTATTATTGTATTGTGAGCAACGTAGAAGCTTGTTTTGAGAGCCATAAATAATTCCGGACACCTGTAAATTTTCATGTACGATGTATAAGGTTAAAATACGTTTTGCCCTTCCTAAACTTTTAGTATTTTAGTTTTGTCCCAAAAGTGTTATTTCAGGCTCGGCTACTCTTCTCAATGTTATGTTCTAAAATATAAATCAAATTAGTTTGGTATCATATATACGTGTTTAAACTTGATGCAGTATCGATCTAATAATATGTGCATGGAAACCTTATTTTAATAAAAAAGAATTTCTCAAGTTCCTATGTCATTTGTACAAATGTAAATATCCTTAGTTTATTTTGTTTGAGCCGAATTTTTTAATGCAACTCTGGTCCACGGTTCCTACCGGGGTTTTTCTGTCTAATTTTTCGCCACGCATGTTGATTCTATATCAATACTTGGTTACTGATTAAAGTACTTGGATAATTATTTACTCCAGTCAAAACGGCTGCCATACAAGGATGCAAAATCCATTCCTTTAAGGCATTCAGGATTCTCACAAAGTTCTTGGATTCGGGAAATGCAGCAAGCTTCGGACAAATCAATTATTATAAGTGAGATATTGGATTCTAGAACTCGAAATCTTGTGTCTGTGACAAGGATCAGTGACTATGTATTGTCAAATGAGCTGGTGAGCATGGCTCTAGCCATGGTTGCAGAAGACAAACAAATCAATCGTGTACTTGAAGAACTATTTGCTGAGGAGGTATGCTCATCACCAATCTAGCTTTCCGAGGTTTCCTTCAGTAATAATTTATATATAGTAGGGCAGTGTAAAACGTCAAGACTGGTTGGGGGGAACTGATTGAGGGTGATTTAGTAGTATCAACCTAATTTTTGTTTTTCTATTTCATGTGAAGTTTTATTCTCGTTTGATTTTACAAGTCGTCCTTCTCACTACCTTTCCCCCTTTCTTCGTCCGAACAAGTCAAAGAATTTGAAATCTATAACAAATTTTATTAATTCCTGCACGAGCTTAGTAATTTTCCAAAAATAAGTTGCATGATAATGTTCATCACAGACAGCGGAAGCTTTTAAACGTTCTTCTATTTTTATGTGATTTAGTTATCCCTTTTTACTCATCTGTGAGGAGTTTGAAATTGGAATTCTGAAACAAAGTTTTCTTTCAAATTATAAAACTGCAAACTCTGCAGAAATGTATATTGGTCGAGTATTCACTTACCCAATTTTGACACATATCTGTTCCGACTCTTCAGGGAAACGAGATGTGTATAAAGCCTGCAGAATGCTATCTTTATGACCAGGAAGAGCTTTGTTTCTACGAAATAATGATCAGGGGACGTCAACGCAAAGAAATTGTAATTGGGTATCGTCTCGCAACAGCAGAGCAGGCTGTGATCAACCCTGTGGGCAAATTGATGACACAGAAATGGTCTATAAATGATGTTTTTGTCGTCATTTCGTCAGGTAAATGACGAGGAACAAAGAAGTGCCTGAATACTGATCCCCAAAATATTGGGACGACAAAGTTTGCCTAATACTATGCTACACGATGACAAAGTTCGGAGCAGTCGAGCAGCACACCCTCACATCGAGCAGCAACTACGATGGTACTTTTGCTACGCCATGTTTATCAAATTTATATTCGAGAAAGATGAAGGGAACTTCAAATGTGGAGAGAGGCGCATGCACTTGGCCTTCTTTTCATTAATGCTAGAACAATGCAATCGCCGGAATCTATTTCTAGCTTTTTTGTTGTTCTTAATGTTATCTACAGTTCAAAAATTAAATAAAATCAGAAAGCACTTGAAATGTTCTAATATAACCAAAAGATAGTAATAAGTTTGTACTAGTTCTTCTTAAGATGGGTTTATTTTAATCATGGTTTGAAAGATAATTACGTACAAAGGCTTACAGCACATAAATCACAAACCAGAACGTACCAAACAAAACAGAAGAAATTCAATATCTTAATGTACAATACAATGTTGTTAGGACATCTCTTTCGAACTAACACTACTCAAGTACATCCATATTTAAACGAGATCTCTAAAGCATTTTATTATACAAGTACAAGTAAATATCAAGTCAAACTATAACACAGCAAGAACTCAAATTCTTCACTATTTATTCCCATGGAGAATTTGGCAATTCAAGTATCACCACCCATAGCGTTATCCCATGCCTTCATCCCACTGTGGCCATGTCGCGGACTCAAAACAACCGGGTTCATAACCACATTCTGCCTTGAAGGCGAGTAGTAATTGTGAGGGACAGGATCAACTTGGTAACTCACCCCCTCAACTCGGCCTACAGACCTCACAGACATAAGCCTTTCGGGCCCAACACTTCTGTTGAAATCAATAGGTGGCTTGGGAGATTGGTAGGCAGGATAGTGTGGCTGTCTATAATTCTGATAATATTGGTGAGGAATTTGATGAACATAATGGCTTGTTTGTTGTGGAGAATTTAAGCTACATATGCTAGGCATACTGTGCACCTTGTGCATATTGATACGGCTACTTTGATGGTTTCCATGAATCATGGCTTCGTTGTTTATGGTTTCCGTGGTGCAGCTATCTGGTGACCTTGGGGAAGAGCATGCCGAGGAAACTAAAGAGCCATGTTGAACGGAATTGATAGTTGGGTGTTGTTTCATGCTGAATGGAGTAGAGGGGATCATGCCATTGATAGCATCAATATACCGTTGCTCGAGCCCGTGGGGATCAACATATCCCATTTGGTTCTCCAACGAAAAGGGGTTTGCAGGGAACAGGAATGCTCGAAGTTTTGGAGCTCCAGCAGCTTCATAATTGATCGCTTCATCCATCATGTGGCGTAGATCTTCATCAGATCTCACCGAGACCAAGGAATCGAGGTCCTCGGACAAAACTTGGTACTTCAGGATCATTTCTCCTTCGATTAGATAAGTGAGCTTCTTCATAAGTTCTGTAAATAATGAAACCACTCACAGTGAGAAAATTTAAAGCCAGGTTCCAAGATTCAGCATCTTCTCTTCTCAAGAGACATTCCATTGTAAATCATGCCTCAACTCTAAATCATTGCATTTGCAATCCACCACCACAGAAAAGTTTTGCAATCCAAACCGTACAAGTAATATGAATAAAGAGATGAGTAGAGATCAATGCATAACAATATGCAAGAATTTTAGATAACTATCTCATCTACCATATAAATTATAGATCAGAGAAAAGATAATCGATGACCTTGAAGTCGAACATTTTTTTTCCGTAAATAAAGAAAGTCAGGCGTTGTGATCGACTATTTCATTCTGCAATCCATATCATTAAGGCTCGTTATGTTTGAGGGGTAAAATCCATCCCCTTCATGCAAAAAATTCTCAAAAAAATACAATCGTTCCAAATATCTAACTTCTTATTTTAGTTACCAAAAAAAATGCGGATTAAAAAAATGAAAACGCAGAGAGTGAAACTCTGAACCTTGGAAAGGAATGTCCCGCGGCACAGAAATGACACGGGTTTCGCCGCCAACATACTTGAGGTGGCGGTCGGCGGGGCGGGGGAGGATCTTTCCGCCGTGACTGCACAAGAACTTGATCCTGTTCTTGGGCGAATTGGGGGCTGAATTTGGTGCCGAACCCGGAGCAATCTCAACACCTTCTCTCGACATTGCAATGGAATTTTGTAGGCAAAAATCAATGGGAGAGAGAATTCGAAGAGAGGGGATGAGAACGTAAGAGTTCGTTGGTATTTATAGGCACCATAATATAAATTAAAATATTGATTATCTTATTATTTAATTAATATTTTTTAAAATATTTGACTAGACAAAAACTTGTGTAAGACGGTCACACAAGTCGTATTTTGTTAGACAGATCTCTTATTTAAGTCATCCATAAAAAATTTTTATTTTTTATTGTGAATATCGGTAGAGTTGATCCATCGTGACATCGTCTCACAAGAGAACTACTCATTTGACTAATAACAATCAGAAGTAGCAATGGATGAGATTGGATTAATTAGCTTTATCATTCAATGTTTCCTCAAATCTCTCCGCCGGTCATTTAATATACAAATCTCTCCGCCGGTCATTTAATATACAACTTCTCCTATTTTTATACAATTGTTTAAGTGAGATATTTTTAAAAAAAATTAGCACTATTGAAATAGGAGTGTTCATTGGTTGGTTCCACTTTACAAAAATTTATTTCGTTTTTCTGTTTTTGGTTTTAGAAATATGTAATCTGATTATTTTTTGAGTTACTATACATTATTAAAACTCAACACGATTTATTTTACATTTTTGATAATGAAAAATAAGACACAAAAATATCTTTTCATGGTAAATTTATTTGCATGAAGAAAAGTTAAGATATTTTCTCATTAATTTAAATTAAGATGGTAAAAAATAGTAATTAATAAAAAGGTTGATACTCAATGATATTATGTGCCTACGGTATATACATATGGAGCTAGGCTACCGACCTACCAATGCATTTTGCAAAAATCGAACTAAAGAGGGAATCCGCCAAAATGAAATTATGAAATTCGGAGCAACATTCTGATAATTAGCATTTTCCATTCCAGATTTATCTTGTTAAATAAATCAAATTAATCTTTTACTTTATACTAATCACAATATATTTAAGGATTGCTATAGATTTCAAATCCTAAAAATTTTATTGTAATTAATAAAATTAAAGTAGAGATAGATTCGAGTTTTTTTAATTATTTAACAACGAAAATAAATTCGAAATAATAGATTTCAAATGACTCCATCTAAGGACGATCTATTTCGTGCACGGTACAAAATGGGGTACAGAACCAGTCCACCATAAGCAACTTATCCATGAGCAGAACTAAAAAATTCTAGCTTTCGAACCTTCAAGTAAATTCGCAAATACGAAATTGGGAATTTAAAGAAAATATATATCTTCCAATACGCACACTAGCAACAATTTAAACCCAGGCTACGACATTAATAAGAACACAGGCCAAATTTTAAAAACGAGAAAATAACTACTCTTCTTTGTTCTCCTCAACAACAATGTCATTATTTGTTTCTGCTTTCACTACTTCGTCGACCCTTCGAACATTTTCATCAACACCAAGCACGTCATCCATCATATCGTCCTCCGCGACATTTATATCTTCCACGTCATCCTCATCTTCGTTGTTGCTTTGTCCAGGGATCTTTCTAGTTTTGGGCCCGTGCTCAAGCTGATGAGTCTCAAGTTCTTTGTCCATTGTCTCTTGTAAGTTTGTCGCATCATTGTTTGCTATCCAAGTTTTTCTTCCATTTTGCCACCTTTCCAGACCATTTTCCACATTCGCAATGTACTTTTCTGCAATCTCCTTCTGATACTGTGATAGTTCACTTCTCCTAGCAGACTTCCATTCTTGAAACATCTGATGACAAACAAAGAAATTGCTATATGGAAAATTTATTCTAGCTGAATAGCCCATCTGCAGTTCAAATATTAAACTTGCTGCACATTGCTTCAAGCAATCAAGAAGCAGAAGTTAAGTCTCAGAAAAAAAAAACTCACCTGTTCTTTTTCTTGCTCAAGCAAAGCTTCATCACGATCCTCCAGAGGCTTGGCAAACATGTAATAGATCGGAGGCTCTGTCTTTGTCCTGAAAGATCACAAGCATAGAAAATAGGAGAAATATGTCATACTAAATACAATAGAAATTCATAAGAGCATCCTAACTCCAGACAGCAAGAAATCCGGGTCATTTAACTGCTTCAAGGTTCTGCATATGAATGGACACTTATCTTTTGTGTCAATAAAATTGTGAATATGGACACTTTTTGGAGCAAAATTAATAATAACCTGCACCGTGTAGAAAATAACAGAATCAGCGGTTTTTCCATGCAAGAGGATATTCAAACTATTACCAAAGAAAATGAGGGTACCTTATGAAATTTCCAAGTTTTTTGTGATGCTCACTCCATCGAAGAAACAACAATTCCAATTTCTTTTCCTCCGCCTTCGCAGCAATACGCGCTCTGAGAGTCTGAAAATAACACAGGCAATAGAAAAAAGAATTCGGAAGTGCTACTCTGTTGCTACTATTTTGCATACAGCGGAAAGAATAACATAAAATTTCAGTATATAAACAGAATAGATCAATATTAACATCAAACCAGGTCCCTTTTCCTCTTTTCTGCAATCTGCTCACGCTCTTGCTGCCTCAGCTTTTCACTTTCTTCACGTGCTCGTTGTTCAGCCTCCATGAGCATTTTAATTCAAGTTAATAGACATGGAAAAATTATTATCTTAAAATTTTAAAAAGTACGCAAATCTCTAAGTTCAACTTTTATAGTCACAACTCACAAGCCAGGACAAGCAAGGAGAACAAGAAAAGGGAAAGAAAGTCGCACCCAGTATTTGATAAAATTTCTTCTGGCATCCTCAGTAAAATAATTCAGAGTCTAAGCATACATATGCAAACATATACGAATTTATCAATGCTCTGTATGGACATACACAGGCCCTATATAGAATTAGCCATCATAATCAGTTTTCAATTTAGATCCTTGCAACTTCAGGTTGCTAATCCAAGTACACAATAACTATGCCCACATACGCAAATCAAAGTTTCGTTGAAGTTCATAGTTTTTATAGAGCCACATTGCAGAACCAGCAAGATAGTCCAAGACAGCTAATTTTTCTCACCCGACTTTTAGGATACGCTAGTCCCTGGTGTTTCATTTTGTTTACTCTTCAAAAGGAAAAGAGAAAAGTACACACACCCTTTTCAAAGAGTCAGACCTCCGCATGTATGCTTCCGTACCCGAAAGTTGCTTGTCTTCTTTCCTGAACCTCTGAAAGGGGGCAAACAACAGTAAATGTCCAGACCTCCATTCATCAATCTTTGCACTAGGGGAAAGACAGAATCTCAATACGACTTACAAAGAGTAGCACCTTATAGGCAATAAGCCAAAAACAGACATCTCACTCAAGTTAATACTCCAGAAAGTTCAAATATATAATGATCGGTAACAAATCCAGACCTTTAACAGAGAATTCAATTATTTACATGCTTCTTTGAGATTTTGGCTGAGCTAAATCATAAACGATAAGCAGTGAGCATACCTCCAAAGTCCCAAGAAGCTGACCCAGCATCCTCTTATTCCTGCTAACCAAACTAGGATCCTCATCTTTAGGCAATACCCTTGGAACATGCTCTGCCGGAGGGATTTCAAAATCCTGCATACACCAAGTACAGAACAGAAGAAAACAACTTAAATCCAATTGTCAACAGAACTTCAACACAACAATAGTTGGATAAAAAACTCAAGCACTCAAAACTCAAATTCTTGTACCATTTTAGAGGGCAAGGGCCTCTTATTGCCATCCTGTTGCGGCCAAAGAGATGGCTTCTTTCCACTCTGACTCGCATTTGTATTTTCAATTTCAACAGGTAAATCTTCCCTTTTCACGTCTGTCGCAGCTTCGGAGCCATCATCAGCTATCTCCCCATCCTCAAGCTTCAACACCCAAAATTAAACAATTAGTTTAAACTCGAAATTGCGTACAAGCATTCTCAGCTCCATTCTCAGCTCCACACTGCTAAAATTATTCAAGGGATTTAAACACCTTCACAACAGCAGAAGAAAGTCTCTTTTTTGCTGCTGGCTGGTCCTCCATTTCATTTCTCTCCGCCTGATAAATCAATTGACTTCCAATTATTTCTCTTTCTTCAGCATAAATTATAGCAAGGGTGCAAAAGGAGTTAATAAGAGAATTACGGGCCGAACAAAGCCACGCTGCTTGCCAGTAAAATTGCGAGGACCGGAGTTCGATAAACCACCACGGCGAATCCCCCTAGGATCGCGAAGCCGCTCTGAAATCTGCGTAGAGGAAAACGAGGTATCATGGATAAATACAAAAAACTAAGGCAAAAAAACATCTCCATTAAAATAAAATCACGAGCTTCAGACAGTAGATTTTCGACGTGTATATATATATATATACCAAACACGGGTATCTACAAATAAATACAAGAAAAAATTTACTTCTCGTTGCTGGCGGTGGAGTTCATCGATCTCTCTGCGGAGTTCTTCCTCTGTCTTTTCAACTACAACCGCGCTGCCCATTGCGTCAACACTGAAACGAAGAAGATCGTGAGCTGCAGATGCAAAAATAAAACCCTTGCGAAGAATTAAGATAAAGTAATATATAAAAATATAATTATTTATATATATATATATATATATATATATTATATTATACTTATTTTTTTTTTAAAAAGCCCAATCCTTTTTAATGCCAAAATCTCAAAATTTCTGGATTTTGTATAGCCACAATTATATATTAAATTCTGGCAAAAATTTGTGTGAGACAATGTCATATTTTGTAAGGCAAATATCTTATTTGGATCATCCATGAAAAATATTACTTTTTATGCTAAGAGTGTAACTTTTTATTGTGAATATCCGTAGAGTTAACTCGTCTCACAGATAAATATTCGTGAGACTAACTCACAATAAACCTACCCTTAAATAAAAATTAACTCACTTTAATCCCAATAACATATCTCGAATTAGCTTGGTAAATAAAATTAAATTCAAATATTATTAATTTAAATTTAATTACTAGAAAGTTGATATTGTTATGCTTCGAAATATTTAATAATACAAACATTGTTTCGACAGAACTGTCCATTGTCTATCTAAAATTGATGTTTTGTGAAATATCGTTAAATATCATATCGTTAGATAGTGGTACTTTTCATGTAATAAGTGCAAACAAAACGTAAAAACAACCCAAAAACATTATTTATCCCTAGTGGATGTTCGAGTTGATTAATTATATGTATACTTGATTAATAATCACGAGTTTAATTTTTCACATCAACATTTTTTTGGACAAATATGTTGCACATAGTTTGTTTAGTACGATTCATAAGACTAACATGATCTGAAGCTTAATGTGTTAGCTCGAGATATTTACCTTGTGTACATCGAAAGAGAATGAATGTGCTTTCTATTGTCCTTAAAAAACATTATCTGTTAATGAATTTAAAAATGTTAACATTGGTTAGGTGATCAGTTTGATCCGATCAACCACATAAAATAGGGTAGATGAGATCCTACCTATGTGGATACTACCTTCACTTCATTCCAACGGGTAAGATCTTGCCACACGTACAATTTTACGCATAAAATTGGACAAAAAATCTGAATTATTTAATTGAATTTTCTACATATGTTTTAATATTTTTAAAATTAGTACAAAATAAGAAGACTAAAAAAATAAAAACAAGAATAGATCTCTTGCGAGACGATTTCACGAATCTTTATCTGTGAGACTGGTCAACCCTATCGATATTCACAATAAAAAATAATACTTTTAGGCTGCGTTTGGTTGCAGGATAAAATAAACTAATGATTAGTACGTAAATGATAAAGAAAATGATTGTCATAGATATGTAATATATGATAATATGTTTGGTTAGATTTTTAAGTATATGATAATTTTGAAATTTTTGATGAAAGGACAAAATTGCCCTTCTTCTTTTTTTTCTTCTTCCACTCCGGCGCGGCGTTCCGGCGGTGGTCCGGCAGCCGACGTGGCGGCGACGGCGTCGGTCCGACGACGACGGTCAGTCGACGGTCCGGCGGCGGCGATGGCGTTCCGGCAAAGGTCCGGCGACGGCTATGCGGTGCGGTCCGGCGGCGGCGGCGGCAGGGGTCCGGCGGCGATCCGGCGAGGGTGGCGACGGCGGCGGTCCGGCAGCCGAGGTGGTTCAATAGCGGTGAAAGAAGAAAGGTAAAATTGGAAAGTGGGTAGGGATAGAGGAGGGATTAATAATCCTATGGAAGAAGGAGGTATTATTTTATCACACGTAATATTACCTAATCACTCATAGGAAGGATTGAGCTGGTTTACTAAGAATCGTACCAAACGCAGGATTAGGTGTGATAAAATAATCTATCACACCTAATCCGCCCAACCAAACGTTGCCTAAGCATAAAAAAAAATAATTTTTTATGGATTATCTAAATAAAGATCCGTCTCATAAAATACTCTGTGAGATCATCTCACATAAGTTTTTGTACGAAAACAATATCATAAAAATGAAAGTTCAATGAATTTAGCAGGAGGTTTTTTGTTTGATATAATAGTAAAAAAAAAAAAAATTTAAAAAGGAAAAAACAATGGTAAAATTTGAAGAGCTTGTTTTAGAACGAACCCCATGGCGTATCATTCACTCCCCCCGGGTTAATTCATTCCACGTATAGGAGTTATCATTCGAGAAAGTTGGCGATTAAATACTGCAAAAATCTCGCGCTGATCAATTTCGAGGAGCAGATTTTGAAAAATGTACATACATATGCGCTAGTAGATAATCAATAACTTGATAGACGGATGGCGGAGGAGGGATCGGAGAGGGACAATGGGGGTTTAGCTTCTATGGATTCGATGGAGTCGAGATGGGTCTATCAAGTCGAGGAAGGGTTGGATAGCGATCACGAAGGTGATTACGTCAACGGCCGCGAGGGTTCTCCACAGCGGTTTTCCGATGACGAGGATAATGCGGATCAGAGGTTGATTCGCACGGGCCCTAGGATCGATTCGTTCGATGTGGAAGCACTAGAAATTCCCGGCGTTCATAGGAATGAATTTGAGGTATTACTCTAAAATTTTCACGAGTCTTCATCTGCTATAGCTCAAAATGTGCGGAGCAGTTTCCTGGTTTTTGTCTATCGTTGTGTCTCTGTTGTTGTGTCGGTATTAAACGACCAAGGAAAATATTAAACTTGAAATAAACCCTGGCTAGAATTTAATAAATTTATGTCATTTAAATAGTCCAAAGGAAAAAAGTGAAAGGCGATTAGTTATTGCGGATGTTGACATGAGGTATATCCAAAGTTAGAAAGATCAAATGATAGAAAATTTACGGCAGCTGAATAAAGGAAATTTGTGTCGTGGCTCAAAGCTGACCGTGCTGTCTATCACAATGAGTTCATATTCTGCTCCATTTTTTCATGACGAGCTCAGTGAATAAGAAGTAGATGGCCTAATAAATTACGAATGGAAAAGTGAATTGGTCTTAGACATTCTACAATATTTAGCAGAATAAATTGTTGTGTGGAGTTTGATGTTTTTCATATATCTGATATGATGCTACCTTAATTGGCCGCAAAATTGTTATCTCCTTGCATTTTTTTTTTGAATTTTTTGCATTAAGAAGTGTTTCCTGGAAAATAACCATGGCAGCTCCGCTAGTATCAATAAAGATGTCTATGGGTGCTTGTACTTCATTTCAAAATTTCAGTCGCAGGATTTCACCATGGGCAGGAGAGTGATATTGGCCTTTCAGACACTTGGAGTTGTTTTTGGTGATGTGGGGATTAGTCCATTGTATACCTTTAGTGTGATGTTCAGCAAGGCTCCAGTCAATGGGAATGAAGATGTTCTTGGTGCATCATCCCTAGTTTTGTACATCTTAATTTTGTTTCCGCTGATTAAGTACATCCTTATTGTTCTTTGGGCGAATGACGATGGTGAAGGTATACAGTTTCTGAGCTTTTGCCTTTATGTATATAAACATAATCTACGTATGAACTGGACGCATGACCAAAGTTATTTTCCCAATTGGTGCAGGTGGTACATTTGCTCTGTACTCCCTGATTTGTAGACATGCCAAAGTTAGTCTCTTGCCAAACCAACTTCCATCAGATGCTCGTATATCAAGCTTTAGACTTAAGGTGCCATCAGCCGAACTGGAGAGATCTCTAAAAATAAAGGAAAGACTCGAAGCTTCTCTGACACTGAAAAGGCTTCTTTTGATGTTGGTCCTGGCTGGTACATCTATGGTGATAGCTGATGGTGTTGTTACACCTGCAATGTCAGGTGCTTTTTAGCAGATCCATTTCAATATATTTTATTATTCCTGCTGGATTTCTTTGGTAGGACAAGAAAGGATCTCTTTTTTAATCAAAAAAGACTTTTTTGCTTATTGAACTTGGTAAATTTATCAACAATTTTTGTGCAGTAATCTCTGCTGTTGACGGCTTAAAGATCGGAGTCTCATGGGTAAATCAAGGTGATTGATCCACTCAACTACTGGGACTCAGCTAAATTTGTAAATTATGTTAATGTGCAAATTTGCATGAAATGTAGTCTTTTCATGATTGAATTCCCTGGTCAACTTAAGATGATATGAGATTCAAAATACCGAGAACTGCCATTTTCCCAAAAGCAAGTAGTTGAACTTAGATCATCAATACTGGCTAAACATGCTGAGCTTATCAATCACAAAATTATCAGTGTTGACCATCACATTCACCAAACCGCCATCACCACATACTTCATACTTAATGGATTCTATATTGCATCGACTATTACTTCAGTTGTCTTTTTAAACGGTTATTCCATAATTCGAACAATTTGTTCATCTCTAAGTGCAAATTAAGCATGCAAATTTGTTGTCTAGCTGACAATTGATTTCTGAATTGCAGATCATGTAGTGATGATCTCGGTCGCATTTCTTATAATTTTGTTCAGTGTACAGAGGTATGGAACTAGTAAAATTGGGATTGTAGTTGGTCCTGCCTTGTTCATATGGTTTTGTTCTCTTGGAGGCATTGGCATATACAACCTTGTCAAGTATGATACCAGTGTTCTGAAGGCATTTAATCCAATTCATATCTATTATTTCTTCAAGCGCAACTCAACCAAGGCTTGGTATTCCCTAGGAGGCTGTCTTCTTTGTGCAACAGGTATGCTGTCTCGGAATCAATCGACTGTTATTTTCCGCTTTTATCTAGTGTCCCCCCGTATACAGCTTACTCTGTAATAAAAGGCATATTCTATGGTCTTGTCTCGCCCATTCTTTTCTCTATATATATATATATATAATATTTTAGGTTCTCACAATCACATATTTGACCATATATTTTTTCTTGTATTGCAGTTTGCGAAGTATATTCTATATTAGTTTAGCAGTTTGCTCGCATGTGATCAGCATCACACAGTTGTGAGCATCAGAAATGACCCTGATTTCTAATGTGGATGGTTTAAATATAAGAAGTAATATGAAATAAAAGTGATAAAGGAAAGTCTGAAGTAACTTAGAAAGAGTTTACACGTGCTTTAGTTATGTGACATTATTATTAATCTCCTCAGAGCAGCTTATATGCGCCAAATTCTCTTTTTGACCCTTTACTTTGTTCTGAAAGAGCTGTATATCAACTTTCAGTTATTAAGCTATCATATTCAGCTTATGCTCTCCTTAGAAGAACTGTCTTAGAATGTTGCCCGTATTTACATGTTTAAATAACTTGGTTTCTAAAAAATAATCAGTAATGTATCACTTTTTACTGCTCTCTACAGCTTACATACTTGTTGTTACAAAAACACGTGTGATTAATTTCTGATTATCAGTTTTATGACTCAGGTTCTGAGGCAATGTTTGCAGATCTTTGCTATTTTTCTGTAAGATCAGTGCAGGTAAACTGCTGGAGTTTGATTTGTATCTTTATTCTCTGGGTGAATGTAGAAGATTTAATGTCTTTTTTTCTTTGGAAATTATATTTTCTTATTCAAGTTTGTAAATATGTTTGTGGCAGCTTACTTTTGTATTTCTTGTATTACCTTGCCTTCTACTGGGATACCTGGGTCAAGCTGCTTATCTGATGGAGAATCATGCTGATACAACGCAAGCCTTTTTCTCTTCTGTTCCAAGTAAGCATGATTCTTTTTTTTTAATCAAATGTGATTCACTTGTTTAGATTTGCTTACCATGATCATAAATGCTCTCTTTCCTGCTAGATCGTTTATTGATTTTTGATTATTGATATTAATATCTGTATTTCAATGTGCTCTTGGAAGAAGTACAAGGGTATTGATAAATAACCTCCAATAATAAAGTGCTTTAATTCAAATTATTTGCAGGTGGAGCTTTCTGGCCTGTCTTCTTCATAGCCAACATAGCTGCATTGATTGCTAGTAGGACTATGACTACAGCTACATTTTCTTGCATCAAACAGTCCACAGCACTTGGTTGTTTTCCTCGTCTAAAAATCATCCACACCTCAAGGAAATTCATGGGCCAAATTTATATTCCGGTCATGAATTGGTTTCTGCTGGCTCTAACCCTGATTTTAGTATGCAATATCTCAAGTATTTATGAGATTGGAAATGCATATGGTTAGTCTCTTAGCTTATCGATACAGCCGAGGTTTCTTTTTACCATATTCTTTGCTGTTCTGTTCATTTGCCTTGATGTGTAGCCGATGCTTCCTCTATTGTTGATTACAATCCACAGGTCGGTCTATTTTGTAAATTTCCCCATGGTTTGCTGGTTAACTGCCAGTATGTAGAGCCTTGGGTCCTAACTGTTCCTGCTGTGATTAACATGCAAGAAAATTATAGAACATAAATATTTTTTTAATTAAGCTGGGCCCTTATTAAGTAACAGCTTCTTTTTCAAATGCTGTATAATAATTATACGCATGATTTAAAACCATTACGTCATTCAAATATAATCATGTCATCCATATGTATCATATTTAAATAATTTAATGTTTGAACACTCCCCGGCAAACCAAACTAGCACTAGTATCAATAGTGTACTAATTGTTGTGTATATGAATGAATTTTCAAAAACTTCCTGCCTTGTCAATCTATTTGATAGCAGTGGCGCTGTTTATATCATATTGTAGTTAATTCCATCTGATAATGGAGAACTAACATGTAACGAACTTTAAATTAGTGTAATTTCACATTACCGTTGGTGATCAGTGAAAGCAAAATAGTGAATCATTTATATTATATCTGACTTTGTACTACTCTGGTATAAATAATTTTCTAAACCTTTCTATTTTATCTGACTTCATATTCCTTTAAAACACTCACACACACACATTGTTCGGACTAGCATAAACTATTTTTATGGTACCTTATATTTCCTTATTTGACAGGCATTGCGGAACTCGGAGTCATGATGATGACTACAATCTTAGTGACTCTTGTAATGCTTCTTATATGGCAGATTAACATTTTTGTTGCTATGAGTTTTGCTATACTTTTCTTGGGGTTGGAGTTAACATTCTTTTCGTCACTTTTATGGAGTATGGGGGATGGTAGTTGGATCATTCTGGTATTTGCCATTGTAATATTTTTTATAATGTACATTTGGAACTATGGGAGTAAGCTTAAGTATGAAACCGAGGTAAAGCAAAAGATGTCGATGGATTTATTGCGGGACCTAGGTCCCAACCTTGGAACTGTCAGAGCTCCTGGCATTGGGCTGCTTTATAATGAACTAGCAAAGGGTGTACCGGCTATATTTGGACATTTCCTTACCGCTCTTCCTGCTGTGCATTCGATGATCATATTTGTCTGTATAAAGTATGTTCCTGTGTCTGTTGTACCTCAGAATGAAAGGTTTCTGTTTAGGCGAGTCTGCCTTAAAAGCTATCACATGTTTCGTTGCATTGCCAGGTACCATTTCTCCTGCAGTTGTACCATATGTTGCATATCCTAAATCTCATCTTGACTGGAGTAGGTAAAGATATTTGTATCCATATATATAATCTATATGACAAGTGAGATAGGCCATTGCAATGGTTGATTCTGCATATATTTAAATATCTTTGACAGTTTGATTGTACTAAGACGTAGGAAGAGCATCTTTTTATTTCTTTCAGTCAGGATTTCACATTTCCATAGTTTATGATATTCTATTTTTGGCTTGACAGAGGTACTTGTGTCTTCTCTAAGTTGTAACCCTTCTGTATGCTTTTCACGTGGGGTCTTCTTGTGTAACTTCTAGGTGATTACCATAAACTATGGGGTGCTGCAATACAAAAATGTTATATGACGATACACCATCATATATGTACATCCCGTCACATTATTCATAGGACACAAGCATCTAAAAAGAGGAATGTATTCTACGTCGTTTAAAGATGTTAACATAGCAGAAGCTGGCCAGCCTGTAGATGTGATGGGTGGATTTCATATTTTGACAGATATGGTTACAAGGATGTTCGCAAAGAAAACCACCAGACCTTTGAGCAGTTGCTGATCGAGAGTCTCGAGAAGTTCATTCGTCGGGAAGCTCAAGAAAGGTCATTGGAGAGTGACGGTGACGACGACTCAGATTCTGAGGAAGAGCGTTCTTTCTCAAGAATTTTAATAGCCCCCAACGGTAGTGTTTATTCACTTGGTGCCCCATTATTGGCGGAATTCAAGGATGCCAACAAGTTCATCTCCGAATCAAGCATACCAGAAGAGTCTAAGCAAGAGCCGTCTACCGATGAAATTGCTATAGACCCAGAGCAAAGTCTTGAGAAAGAGCTTTCTTTCATACGCAATGCCAAGGAAAGCGGGTTCGTGTATCTTCTTGGTCATGGAAATATCAGGGCAAGGAAAGATTCCTGGTTTATCAAAAAGCTTATCATCAACTATTTCTATGCTTTCTTAAGAAAGAACTCTCGGAGGGAAACAGCGAATTTGAGTGTTCCTCACTCACATTTGATACAAGTAGGCATGACGTATATGGTATGAAGTAAAACTATAATCGAACCTGCACTTTATGAATAAGTTAAAGTTGCTAACTTGTGAAGAAAGGCTCGGTGACCTTTTCCATCTGTGAGGAATGTGGAATTCGAAACACAGTCGACTCAGAGTTGTTTTCGTAATCAAATTTATTATTATTTTATCAATCTAAAAAAATATTATTATTTATTTTCGAATTGACTTTAAAATTTGAGCTTAGGCGTTCGGGTTGAAAAAAATTGGCCTTCATATCATGGAATGAATTCTTAACCTAAATGGGAGAGCTAAGAGATAGTGACGGATAAAATAGTTTCAACCAGAATCCAATAAGCTTGGAAAATAATGTGATAATTTAAAACTCTTATTGAAGGAAAAGATTTCGGGGAAAGAGGATGTTTATTTCGTTGGTGTTCTCAAAATACCACATATTTTTATCTTAGAGAAAAAAAATTCGTAAGAGATCCAGGGACCCCTCTAAAAACCATTTTTCACCAAACAATTTGGACTAGAACTAGGAATCATCTAATCAAGGCACCACCCTAGGACATTTCTCAAATCATTGTTCTGAGAAAAAAACCACCCTCCTAGCAATAATTGTCTCTACATGCTAAACGATCAAAGCATTATATAGAATAAAAGATTTAACTTGTAACATTACAATCTGCCATAGCTGTAGATAAAACAATAAAATCTCGATTTTGCGCCATATTTCTACAAATTAAGAGCACGAGAACATGCAGCAAGCACCAAAAATTAAAATGCACATGCAAATATATGATATAAAATGATACGCAAGTTTTCTTCTTCATAACCCAACAACAGTCTGTCTACAAATATGGAGCTTATAGAAAAGGCATTGGACGAGTGTGAGAGACTGTGTGTTTAAAAATATGAGTCTATGACAGATACATTAACTCCTAATGCAATACACGGGATGATCCGCACAACTTAGCAAGCCACACATAAAAAAACTGAGAAGGGCCTCTTTTCGACACAAGATTAACTGCAGTTCTCCTACAAGACTGGAAATCGTTCCCCAGAATATGTGGCACTGCAATAAAGAACAACAATTGCAAATCATTGATATGGCCTTGAAAAGTGATAACAGACGGATTTCTTGGAAGGGTATCAGAAAAAGCACATGGAAAGTCTTATAATGGATTTAAGAAGAAATTACAAATTGTGATCGTTTGGGACGTGAGAAATCTTCATCGTTTTATGAAGAACGGAAAAACATGAGATGCACTACATGAAAGTGAACTAACTTATAAGAATATGAAAAGACACAGACAATTAAATCTGAAAAAAAAAAATGGTCATGCCATCAGTTCCAACCTCTCACAGAATTCCATCAAATTTTAAGCAAGGACAACCCATCTTGCAACATTAGCAACTTCACTCAACAACCCATGTAGTCTATTTCTATGTAATCTTTTACCTTTCACACCAAATGGGAACAATTACCTTTTGACTTCGAGAGCAGAAGCTGATAAGTCAGTAATACCAGAATCAGAAACCATGAGGATTCATGGAGAGACCACCATCTAAGTGCCCAGAGATTTTATCCTTGCAAGTTGGACACATATAGCCAATGGATTCTGATGGAGCTTCTGATTCAACACTGTCAAGTTTGAACTCGGCTCTGCACCATACACACACAGTTGTCAGCTGATTTACATCTAGTGCATTAAACGTAACGTCCTCTGAACCAAACGTAACTGAGGAATTAAACCCATCAACAATCCCAGCCATATTTCCCAAGTTCATGGAGCTTCCGGACAAAGATCGCAACTCTTCTCCATTCATAAAACCATACTTGAAGGGTTCCAGGTCATCAAACCTCAGCTCCTCAAATTCTGTAGCATTCCCAAGCTTATGACCAGCCAAAGAAAATTCATGTTCTACCTACAGTTATTGCATTTTAAATAGAATTTATTAGCAAAATGCCAGATCAATTAAGCAGGAAAAAAGCGCTACTACACTTGTATAATAAGACAAGAAAATGGATGATTTTGCTTAATCCCGGAAATGATATTTTGAGTGCATGTACAGAGTTGAGCTCATTGGCATTTAGAGAGTCACAACAAATAGGATGCATTTTTTATAATTGACAAGACAAATAAAATAATAAAATAAGATACCAGTTTCCAAATAGGAAAGAGATTTTCAGCACCTGTATTCTTGGAGCAGCGAAAATAAAGTTTGTCAAAAAAATTTAATCATACAAACAAGATCAAGATCAGTCTACCAGACTTAATATCAATTTTATGTATGCGACAACTGACTCCAGGTACCTATGAAATTATCAACCCCACCCAATGAAAACAAAAGAAAAATTATAAGCTAATTATTCACCTTATTTGACATAGAGTCCAAGGAGGGGAAGAACTGAAATGATTGAGTCAAGGGCACAGAAGCAACTGCACTTGGAAAACCAATTTCTCCAACAGTTAATCCATGAGCATCTTCTAGATGATCATTACTTGGATTCGAACATTCATTACCAAAATTCATCTCCAAATTTCTGTTTCCATACTTATCAATGTCATGTAACCCAATATATTCCGAGTCATTTACGCACTTGTCATCAATTTTAATGTCCATATTTGAAGTGTAATCATGAATCACCATACTATCGGTATCCATCAGGGATATGCTACCATGTGCATTCAAGTCTATATAAGCAGATCTGTCAACCTTATTTTCTTCCTGTGCTACAGGAGCCGAAAACAAATTTAATTCGTGACTACCACAGGCAACTGGAGTTTCTTCCAAGTTAAATGCGACAGGAGGAAGATCTTTTGTGGTTTGTTCACAAGTTTCAACTTTTGGGGTTTCATATATTGAACTTTGGGCTATTTCAATTAAAGCATCCATTTTTGATGTCCTTGGAAGCAATGCCTCCTGCGATGAAGATTTTTCATTCTTCTGGATGCTTGGAGGAGAAGTCATTTCACTGGAATTTTTCCCAGAACTCCTCACATGGACGCCAACATGGCCATTATAACTTCGGCTTTCTTCAAAAACCTTGTGACAGAACTGACATTCATATTTTCCATCTTTGATGATCACTCCTTCCCCAACAGGAGTCCCAATTCTGCACCTTTTCGTTGTCTTTTGGTGGAATGCAAACAGATGCTGCAAGTACACATTCTTCTCATCAAAAGTCAACTTGCATTTGGCACATTCAATTATGTCCTGAACTTGAACTTCAGGAAGGTTTTCTATGCTCTTTGAGAATTCATTATTCTCGTGTGCACCAGATGAGGCTCTATCCAAAGTAGAATGCGGTGGCACGTCATGCCATGTAGCACCCTTTTTGACAGCAGAATGTACATTCTGTTGCATACCAAATTAGTTTCATTTCACAAATTAATAAGAAGATGATAAACACCAAGTGCTTACCTTTGCAGTTGACTTGACAGATGCCTGCTGAATGCTAAAAGTCTTCTGATCCCTTGGACGATCTGCATCACTACTCCCAAAATAGGATTTCAGAAAGGATGCAGCCTCCTGGCATGAAAAAAATTGTTGTCCAGTAGGGCTGTGGTTTTTTTTTTTTTTTGGGGGGGGGGAGAGAGCAGATAAACGGGTTAAAACTAGTAATAATTTAAGAAAACAAGGAATCAAAGAAAAAAAGGAAAATATGAATACAAGGGGTGAAAAAAGGAACTGTTTGCCAGGCAACAAGGTAACTGGATTTCAAGAAGTGTATTCAGCTTTAGCATAATCACAGCAGTAACAAATCTGAACAATCAATCACTAATTCACATTTCCTAACCATTGTGCATTGATATCCAGAAACAAACTACTTTCACAAATCCCAGTAGCAGCATTGGCAACAAATTGAAAGAAACGTTCCTAGAGCTCAGCTGAAATAGTAAACAATGTCAGGTTATTTATCTGGCATTGCAACCAGAGTTAGATATTTGTCAAGAGGGGAAAAAACCTAACAGATACAAATGTAGGATACCTGAAGAATATAAACTCTTGACCATGGCACAACCAGAAGGCTTAACACTCCTAATATAAATTTTAGAAACATTGGGGAATGATACAAAATGACTAGCTAGACATGCATTATTTCTCTTCTCAAAAGCGGCGCCGGCTATTAATCAGATTCCACCAATGAAAATTCCTATAGGTCAGAAAATAAAAATAAAACTATTGCAACATCGAGGTCATTTATTTGCTCTTAGAGCATACATCAAATGCAATTCAAGAACTTCCAAATATACTGGATGTTTAAGAAGGCAATTAACTCATTAGGACAGTCAGAAGGTAAGGGCCGAGCCCTATGTTGTATTGAAAGCTATCTCAATTGTTCCACATATGTAAAATTGGTAGATTTTATACTGAGAAAGAGAAGCTCTTCGCATTATATATTCACGAGTAAGGTGGGAAATAAAAACAAACCCACCAGGAATCGGCAGAACTACTGTTAACACCGAAAGGCATTACAAATTAACATTGTCACATATTCACCCGAAAAAAATCAAGAAAACGAAGAAACTTGCTAAGTTACACAAAATGAACAACAATGCTTCAAATGTGTATTTTCTATACTGCCGCACAAACCAAAAATGTTCATCTCTCGATATATATGCACTGCACAGTAAACTTCGATGTGCGTTAAATCCATTAACTCCCAATTCCAGCATCAAACATACGTGCTACACATTGATCCATTCATTGGTTACAGAGCCTTAAGTGCAAACAGTGGAGCTTTTGTGCTTACTACCCTTAGAAGAGACTGTTAATCTCTTCACAGCCTAAATATATCATGTCCGGGGCAATGCACAAATCCATTTTCCTTGTTCAACGAAAATTTGTTCATTAGCAAAACGTCCTTTTGGTTTAGAAATCCCAGCATCACATTCTTTTTTATCCAACATCCGCCTGAATGATGATAAACAAAAGTTCCTTTCTTATTCATCAATTGCGATCTTTCATATTTGTCAACTCATATATATCATTTTAGATAAATACATTGATCACTTAGTCAGTGGTAGTAGGCTCGTGAATACTACAGGGACAAACATAATAGCGCAGAGAATGGGATAGATATAATCATGAAAGTAAACATAGATTTTCTAACGTTACGAAAAATATTGGGAAAAAAACGCGAAATTCTGCAACCTTATGCATCTTCGGCAATAGATGGAGGGGCGGAAATCTCGCCTCCTGATTCCAAGCAAGAGCTTCCAGTCAATAGGCAATGCATCTCCAAACATACCTGCATCAACATACTTCCTCTTCTTTCTAGTGCTACACCATTGCCCCTCCAAACTCCACAAGAACCCTAAAACATCCTCCTCGGTTACCAATCCCGCAGTCCTGCTCCTCAATTCTTGGGCGAACAATTCATCACCATTCTTCTCCAGTTCGTCCAAATTCACCAGCTCGCCCTTACTATTCACTTTTTGCAGCTCACCACCAATGCCACTCTCCAAGAAACCTTTTCTGTTCAAATTCATGTTTTTTATCGCCCTTTTTCGCTTCTTCTCCGCTGCATGGAGTTTGATCTTCAGATTTTCTTGTGATCCTTGAAAACGTGATTGCTTGGAGTCCTGCGTCACCGACAGCATCGCCTCCGCCTGCGGAGGAGGAGCCGGAGGCGGAGCAGGTGGGGGAGGATTGTGGTTGCCATTCACAAAGTGCTTCAGATAGTGGGTGATGGAGTGGTTCACGGGGTCGGAGGAGGGGTGGGGATCGCGGGGTGGTTTAAGGGATGGGTGTGGGCCGGGGAGTCGGAAGTGAGAACGGTGCAGGAGGCGCGAGTAGGTCTGTCGGCGGCTGCCCGCGGACTCGTTGAAGACCGAGCGATCGAGTTGGGGACAAACAACATCGTCCGTACTGCTTAGGTCGAAGAAGGAAGCGGAGCAAAGAGAGAGAGCTTGCAGTTCCAATTGGGAGAGCCTTGAGACGTCTATGCACTTCAAAGCTTCCACCTTTACACAAGCATCTCCGCCGGAGGATGAGTACCGTGGAGGTGGCGGTGGTTCGGTGGAGGCAACAGTAGCCATTTATCGGCCGGCGTTACAGTGAAAACCATTCACAGTAATAAAGGAAAATGGAGGAACCACTTCGTAGGATCACTGGATTCCTCAAACGACACCGTATTTAAAGTATGATCATGATTAATGATTCATATTGGATATTTGATAATAATTAATTATATAAAATAATTTCATATTGGATATTTGATAATAATTAATTATATAAAATAATTTCATAAAACATTATTATTTTCCATTTTCCCCAAAAATATACCATATATAACTAATAAATTTGTGATAAAATTAATTGTTTTAAATCAAGTTGATAAAATGTTATTAGTTAAGGGAAAAAAAGAGGAAGGAATTTGATATTTTGGATTACTTGAATGAAAAATATTAGAAAGGATTTTTAAGATAAAACAACAATTATTAGTTTTTTGTTTTTATGAAAACTTTTGTCATTCTGATTGTATATAAGAAAATTATATATTATTCTTTTTAAAGACAAAAAACAAGGATAATATTATTTTGTTCTTCAAAAATAACAAATACAATTTATTTCGACTTTGATTGTATATAAGAAAATTGTACACTTTTTTTAAAGACAAAAAAGCAAGAGTAATATTATTTTGTTCATCAAAATTAACAAATGCAATTTGTAGTCTTGAATCTTAAACAATCAAAGCCCAAGGTTTTGCCTTGAAAAACACCTACTCAGTGTCAGTCTTTTGTTTTTCTTGGTTTGTTTATATGTTCTGCCCCTCGTTTGTCTGAAATTTCTCCAAATTCTTTGAATCCCAACTGGGGTAATATTGTAATAATAAGCTTTTTTTTTTCCTTCTTGATTGCTTGAGACAAATTATCGCCATAAGAAAAAAACCATGGCTTTCAAAGTTTCACTCAGCTCGTCGGCGGCTAGATACGGCAGTCTTCCATACTTGGACTTCCACAGTCATCTATTTAATCTGACGCCAAAGTTTATCAGCACTTTTTGTTCTAATGTCCGGCCAACTGGTGGGAGTTTTGTGAAGCATGATTTTGGTAATTCTGTTAAAGTTCAGAGGAGTTATGGCCGTGGCGGCTTTAACGCTGGAGACGGCGGTTATCGTCCATCAGCTACGCCTGCATTTGTTAGTCTTGCTTCCAATAATGGGGTCTTCTCTCCTTCTGGTACAATAATGATCATTGCTTTTAGTTTTGTATTTTATTTCCCGTGCGTGTATTTACATGGTTCTCTAATAATGCTGTTGAGGAATTTTTGTATTGATGTGAGGAATTTTATGTTATTGGTTAAAAGATGGATCGAAAATATGAGAAATAAAATATTTTTTCATGTTATGCAGATATGTTTATTTTTCCGAGAAATTAAGTATAACCCTCCCAAAAACAAGATCATCTCATCAATTGTGTAAACTCGTTTTGAAAAACGAGTACAAATTTTAATTCATTGTAACATATATGCAACACGTATTTTTGTTTTCGTTGTGTTTGCTGCCACGCATATTTTGAAAATCCGGAACTACAAGCAAGTTGAAGGGAATCAAATTTCAATTGGTCTCATGGTGTTGCTCAGTTTAAGTAAGATATGAAGAGGCATGAGACCTCTTTGATTTCTCTATGAAGATAAATAAGACCAATTATTAGATATTGTTCATAAATTGCATACCTAGTGTGCCCAAAGATTCACACTGAACTTTCATGGGAGTTTCTATCTAAGAAATAATATATTGATCTCTAAATCGATTCGTATATGCTGATGAACACCAATGACATCGTAGGAATTATAAAAAAATATTTACAGTTTTGATTTTATCTGTCGTGAGAAACAAACTGCACTTAGCGTGCTACATGGACGTTGGGCGATTTGACCATTTTTGTTGGTATAATTTTTAATTGATAAACAAGAGTACTGATTTTGTATACGTATGTCTTTGGTTAACGCATGCTATTTGCCATTGGCATTCAGAGGAAAGAGTGGTGGTGTTGGTCATCGGAGGAGGTGGCAGGGAGCACTCACTTTGTTATGCCCTGAAACGTTCTCCGTCCTGTGATGCTGTGTTTTGCGCACCTGGGAATGCCGGAATATCTAATTCGGGTGATGCAACTTGTATAGATGACCTTGATATCTCTTCCAGCTCATCAGTGATTGCCTTTTGCCGTGAATGGGGAGTTGGATTGGTTGTGGTGGGACCAGAGGCGCCTCTTGTTTCTGGTCTTGCTAATGATCTTGTTAAAGCTGGTATTCCTACCTTCGGCCCCTCTTCCGAGGCTGCTGCCTTGGAAGGGTCGAAAGACTTCATGAAACGTTTATGTGACAAATATGCAATTCCAACCGCCAAGGTATTAAAATCCATAAGGATGTGGAGTCTTATCTTTTGCATCAAACAGTGTTTATGGCTTATAATTTTTAACTTAATTTTTATATGATATATTTTCTCATACATCTAAATTGTGAAATATAATTACTCAGTTTGCAAAGCTTGGATAAGTCATACCCCTGACTTGGGCATTGAGCCTAGGCTAAAGGCCAAATGTGTGCCTTTAATAACCATACTTAATTTTTTGCTACCTATTGTGCTCTTACCCTATCTGCTCTGATTTTGCAGTATCAAACTTTTACAGATCCGTCGGCTGCAAAAGAATATATAAGAAATGAAGGTGCCCCCATTGTTGTAAAAGCAGATGGCTTAGCGGCAGGAAAAGGAGTTATTATTGCGATGACATTAGAGGAAGCATTTGAAGCTGTCGACTTGATGCTTGTGAAAAACGTTTTTGGATCTGCTGGTTATCGTGTCATTATTGAAGAGTATCTGGAAGGAGAAGAAGCATCGTTCTTTGCTATAGTAGATGGAGAAAATGCCATACCTTTAGAATCTGCTCAGGATCATAAACGAGTTGGTGATGGGGACACCGGGCCTAATACTGGTGGTATGGGTGCATACTCTCCAGCCCCTGTATTAACAAAAGAACTCGAATCTGTTGTTATGAAATCTATAATTCTTCCTACGGTGAAGGGAATGGCTGCAGAAGGCTGCAAATTTGTGGGTGTTCTATATGCCGGGCTTATGATCGAGAAGAAGTCTGGATTACCGAAGCTGATCGAATATAATGTTCGGTTTGGAGATCCAGAGTGCCAGGTTAGTCCTGGTTGGTTTCTTTTTGGATGTCCTCTAATTTAAGTTTCTCCAACTCTATGGAAATTATATGTGAAATGACTTGTGCTTTTTGTCCGCCCAATAATCACTGGAAATTGTTTGAGATCTTGAAAAAAGAGTGCGTGAATAAATAGCCGGCCATGTGGCCTCTTACGTTGGTTTAGGGAGAGATGACTGCTTGTGTGGCTTGTTAAGGAATTTGATTTCCTTGCTCTGGTTTCCTGAGTTGGTATTGGTTTGAGCTTGTCATTTACATTATGATTTCTCACTCTATAGTTTTTATTCCTTACGTTGTATTTTGTATTCGAGGATTCTATATTTTGTGAAATCATTTCATTTCGTTGTTGTGTGATTTAAAAATTTGATTGTTGATGGAACCATTAGAAAGCTTTTCTTTTTATACAGTTTCCTAATTGCCTAAGCTATCAAGTCCTTTTTTCTCCTAATGATTCACACTTTCATAAAATTTACCAAGATATCTCACTTCTGGCCCTTTCACGATTTGCAGGTACTGATGGTTCGTTTAAAGTCTGATCTGATACAAGTTCTACTTGCAGCTTGCAGTGGAAAGCTAAGTGGCTTATCCCTCGAATGGTCCCCTGGCTCAGCCATGGTTGTGGTCATGGCAAGTGAAGGGTATCCTGGAAGCTACAAAAAGGGGACAGTAATCCGAAACCTCGAAGAAGCAGAACAAGTAGCCTCAGCTGTCAAAGTTTTCCATGCTGGTACTGCTTTCGACTCCAATGGCAACTTCATTTCCACCGGTGGACGTGTTCTTGGTGTCACTGCTAAAGGGATCGATCTCCACGAGGCACGGGATTTAGCGTACCAAGCCGTCGAGCAAATTAACTGGCCAGAAGGGTTCTACAGGCGAGATATTGGATGGCGAGCTCTGCCTAGAAAGCAATATGTGACAGAAACTTGAAAACTACTTTACTGTCACGACACAAAATTTTTTGAGAGATTGGCCAACAATTTTTTTCCTCAAAATCAGAAGGTATTGAATATTGATGAGGTGAGTTCTCCATTGAAGATCCACGGTCGTTCAGATTTAAAGACATGAAGGATCTGCTTCAAGTGATGCTAAATTTTATTGCTTGACATTTGGTAGCTACACAGACGTTCGAACGATTTCTTTTGTTTGGTTACTTTTTGTTTGTAACATAAGATTGGAATAATCCTTCAGCGTGAAAGAAATGTTGTAGACTATGACGCGTTGTCGGTTCTTGTCTAAATATGACTTACCTCATGTTATATGTAGACAAGGGACCGAGAGGCATGCGTTTCCTGTGTGTTATGCGTTGTAAATTATCCTACTGCTGAATTCTGTCTACAAATATGCATATTTGACCAGTATACAGCCCGCAGCTGCAGGACTCCCGTCACAAAAAAAAAGAACAGAAAAGAAAAGAAAAAGAAAACAGTTCGTATCATAACATTTGCCATGATTCTTTATAAGTTGTGGGTCCGTAGTAACTCAGTGTCAAGTGTAATAATATTTGAATTCATCGATACCACTATGATTATCTTTTACTTCTTCTGTGAGAAATGCTTTAAACTAGTAAATTTTTACACCTTCTCTTCACATAATTGCTTCTATTCTCGACAAATCCACAACATCGTCTGTTTAGCTACACTTACAACCAATCGACATGCTTGGTTGAGACACTTGTATTCTTTGTCTTCACCAACATATCCCAATCGCGTATCATCAAGAGACTTCTTACTCATAACAAAAAATATTAACATTAGAATTCATATAAAATTTGATAATATAAAATATAAATTAAATATTTTTCAATATGATACATTTAAAGGCATATATATTTCCTAACAAGAATCACATTTTACCTTGCTCGTCGGATCTGAAAAATATTAAAATATGACGATACAATTATCCCCGAGACGGTCTTATATGAATTTTTATGTTAGTTGAATAGTTTATCTTTGATTCTTACCCCCCTCAAACTAAGAAAAATATTTGATTGTGTGCTAAACAAGTGTTTCCCAAGTCCCGCAATTCATCGGTAATTGGTTAGTTCGCCCAAGTTGATCGAACATCGATGTCTTTTAGAACAGTAAGTTCACAGAATCAACTAGCGGCCTGCCTATCCATATTGACGAGAAAAAGAACATATTCTTCATTTGTTTCTGACCCTTTTCCAATCGGCAAGAATCATCTTTTAGCGATCTTTTCTAAGTCACCACGCTTAAAATTGTTCTGTGTTATCTTCTTAGTCACTTTAAGCATCAGAATATCTTCGCCTTTTATGTATCTTATCTCCATGATTCGCTGTATGACAAGCTTCTACATATATATTTGTTCGTGCTCGAGAGTTTGTCTCCAATGTAATAGTTTTCCATCCCTTTCTTCAAGAAAATGTCGAGTTTCAGCTTTCTAGACATCCAATACAACCTCTCGAAGAGAAAATTCTTGAAGAAACCTTCAAGAATGTTTTCAGGGGATCACAGGCAGAGCTCGAGTTCGAAGACGTTGCCTGTTTACTTACCAAATATGCAAGAACTAAAACAAGTATTCAACAAATTCGACACCAACAAAGATGGTAAGATATCTCCAGAGGAGTACAAGGCCATACTAAAGGCCCTAGGCAAAAAGAATCTCCTCTCAAGAGAAGTGCAGAAGATTTTCGAGGTCGCGGATTTGGATGGCGATGGATACATCGATTTCGATGAATTCGTGGAAGTGCAGAAGAAGGAAGGTGGAGTTAAGACCGTGGATTTGCAACAAGCTTTCCGGGCCTTTGATAAAGATAACGACGGGAAAATCACAGTCGAAGAAGTTTACGAGCTGTTGCGTAAACTCGGGGAGAGATGCAGCTTGAATGATTGTCGGAAGATGGTGAGAGCTGTGGATACTAATGGGGATGGTGTGATTGATAACGATGAATTTATGTACATGATGACTCGTACTATGATTACTTACTAGCTAGCTAGCTAGAAATATGCTGAAGATCATGAATTATCTATGCACTGTTTCAAATATCATTTGCGTATTAGTGCGTGTATTTATATGTTCATCATTTCATCTGTATACTTTCATATTCTTGCTGCAAACACGTACATTATACTAAATTTCAAATCTCTTCCCTGCTTGCGATGTACAGCACAGCCATAATCGCAACAAGTATGTTCCAGAAGTATGGATTCTCGCAAAAATAGTGCTGAAAATTAACATATAGAAAGCCAAGATTCTCCTACTTGCAGATGAATTTGAAGCCATGAATATGCTAACACCCAAAAATTCACACCTATGTATATCAAGAACTCTACAATGCATGATTCCGGTATTCACCAACCACATTAAAAGGACTATGCAAATGGTGTACGTATAGGCTAATACATGATGCTACAAATGCATAACAGTCTGGTGTTACCTTTGAGACTCGATCTCGCTATGTATTCAGGCCTTCTTGTTAAGAATTCGAGTCGAAAATCCTTGATGACTCGAGATAAAATTGATTGAAGACACAATCTTGACACAGAAACCGATGCCATGACCTTTTGTTTTCTTTTACTGAATTTGAAGTTTTCATGATAAGGTAATGGGATACAATGTGGTATTCACAAAAAGCAATGCTCTCCTCAGGGGCTTATATACAAGTGACAGTTTCTCGAGGGTGATCCCGCAACATTAACGTCGATCTCCGAATGGCATAGGTCGTTGGCCTTGAGCTGATGGGTAATAGGAGAACCTAAAAAGACCATTCTCCCATTTAGGTTCAAGTTTGAAGGAAAAATCACCAAAAAATCAGACAAGAATACTTTCATACATCAATTACATTTTTCCTCAGAAACCCTTTCTCTTATTGTTCATACCTAAACTCGAGTGGTCAAAGTTTGGCATTTTCTCCCTTGAAACTGACATCAACATATTTGATGAAAAATTACAAAATGGGCTTTTTGAAAACATTTCAATCCCTACATGAAAATATTTTTAATAGGCTTTCATGAAGTTTTCAAAAAAAGAAAAAAGAAATGATATTAACACAAGATTCTAAAGATGTACGAACTTCGTTCTTTTCAAAAGTGTAGAAGAGAATCAGTTCAAGAATCTGAAACAACTAAAAGTTTCATACCTTTAATAATTTTGGAGCTAAAATCATCACTGCTGCTTTCAAAATTAGAGCATGGTTCATTTTTTAATTCAAGATTCTCCGTTGGAGTAGAAATATCGAGCAGAAATGGCTCCACGTACTCCATTTTCCTACGCTTCCTATTGTCTGTCTTCACAAGATCCTCTTTCAAACACGAAGTACCACAACATAAAATTTAAAAAGAATAGAAGACATCAATCACTGAACTGAGCAATGTCTAAAGCAGAGATTTTCATGAAATATAGTAAAAAATATAAGCCATCAAATTTTCATTTGTTGCAAACTATTACCTTCAAAGAACTAAAGTGAAGTGGCCACAGCACTCGACGCCTTCACAGATAACTTTTTTGTGTCTTGGACTAAGATTATAAACTTTTTTGTGTCTTGGACTAAGATTATAATTGATTGCAAATGTATTTATTTTTAATCCAGAGTCAAACACAAAGTGAACCAACCCAATATTTTGTATAGACTTGTTAGAAAACCCTCTAACCAAGAATACAAGAAAAAACATGCAAAGAGTCGAGAAAAACCAACCAGAATGATCAGTTCCTCTGCGGGACACATCCAAATTCATGAGACAAAGTGCCGCACTCACAACTTCTGAACGATTAACTCTCGCTATGTGTACCTAGAGAAACAGTGGTCCATTAATATGGCAAGCCAATTTTTGAATCTAACAATAAATAAGATAATGCATGTTGATGTCAAAGAACTAAGAAATCTGTCAAATTTAAAGAAGTAGAGATGCTGTAAAAGGACAATATCAGATAGAACATAGAATGGGTGCAAGATGTGTGGACAATTTCATTGGGTCGGGTTATGTAAACGATGAGAGATGAGAGCACGACGAGATGTGCCCAAATCAGAGATTTTTCTCCATAGAAAAGCTGGTGCTGACCTGCGCTAATGATGTGACCAGAAAAAAATGGGTGCAAGATGCGTGGACAATTTCACCAAGTCGGGTTATGCAAATGATGAGGGATGAGAGTACAGCGAGATGTGTCCAAACCAGAGATTTTTCTCTCGAGAAAAGCTGGTGATGAAGGATGTCTAGCGTAACCACTCCGATGCTAAAGTCAGCAGGTGAACGAAAAGAACAAATATAGCAAATAAAATGGTGTGTAAGTGATGTATATTCTAGAGGATAAATGATATGGGCAAGATATATGTCAATCAATGCCTTAATGTTTAAACTAATCTGGTATTTATAGAAAGAAAGTCAATAATGACTTTGTTTTCAGTGCTCATTTAATAATTATGACAATATGGTTTTTCATACCCTGCTTTTCTGACACGTCAAACTGTCCATTTCGTCTTGTCAAATCCATGTGATTTTGTCAATAATGATTACCAAGATAAGGTATCTCATACTTGTGCACTCGAGTGATGTGCTATTATCGAGGTAACCAGGGTAGAAAGCTATCGCCCGAGAACTCGTCTGGAAGCCCGAGCTTCTGGTAACCCCGGGGATGATGTCTCGGGCATTCATTTGCCCGACTATTTGCCGAATTGGCCCAAAACTTATCATAACCTAATCCATGACCCAGGATTACCTAATACCCATGACCAGGGCCTCCTGGGGTATCACTCCTCATTCAAGAA
>NW_027331160.1:0-80664 GCF_022965805.1 Primulina eburnea
AACACTTTGCGTGCTATTCTTAAAAAGAACTTGGATTGACATTTCTATGGACTTTATTTGGGGTTGCCTAGGACTAAGAAGGGGATGATTCTATTTTGTTGTTGTGGATAGATTCTCTAAGATGGCACATTTTATAGCTTGTCATAAAACCGATGATGCTTCAAACATTGCGGATTTGTTCTTTAGAGAAGTCGCTAGGTTGCTGGCATGCCTAGGACTATTGTTTCGTCGCATGTTAAATTTTGAGTTACTTTTGGAAGACTTTATGGGCTAACTTGGCACAAAATTGTTGTTTTCTACTACTTGTCATCCTCAAACGATGGACAAACTGAAGTTGTCAATAGAACTTTGGGAACACTTTGCGTGCTATTCTTAAAAAGAACTTGGATTGACATTTCTATGGACTTTATTTGGGGTTGCCTAGGACTAAGAAGGGAGGGATTCTATTTTTGTTGTTGTGGATAGATTCTCTAAGATGGCACATTTTATAGCTTGTCATAAAACCGATGATGCTTCAAACATTGCGGATTTGTTCTTTAGAGAAGTCGCTAGGTTGCTGGCATGCCTAGGACTATTGTTTCTGTCGCGATGTTAAATTTTGAGTTACTTTTGGAAGACTTTATGGGCTAACTTGGCACAAAATTGTTGTTTTCTACTACTTGTCATCCTCAAACGATGACAAACTGAAGTTGTCAATAGAACTTGGGAACACTTTGCGTGCTATTCTTAAAAAGAACTTGGATTGACATTTCTATGGACTTTATTTTGGGGTGCCTAGGACTAAGAAGGGGATGTGATTCTATTTTTGTTGTTTGTGGATAGATTCTCTAAGATGGCACATTTTTATAGCTTGTCATAAAACCGATTTTGCTTCAAACATTGCGGATTTGTTCTTTAGAGAAGTCGTTAGGTTGCATGGCCTGCCTAGGACTATTGTTTCTGGTCGCTATGTTAAATTCTTGAGTTACTTTTGGAAGACTTTATGGGCTAAACTTGGCACAAAATTGTTGTTTTCTACTACTTGTCATCCTCAAACAGGATGGACAAACTGAAGTTGTCAATAGAACTTTGGGAACACCTTTGCGTGCTATTCTTAAAAAGACTTGGATTGACAATTCTATGGACTTTATTTTGGGGTTGCCTTAGGACTAAGAAGGGGAGGGATTCTATTTTTGTTGTTGTGGATAGATTCTCTAAGATGGAACATTTATAGCTTGTCATAAAACGATGAATGCTTCAAACAGTGCGGATTTGTTCTTTAGAGAAGTCGCTAGGTTGCATTGGCATGCCTAGGACTATTGTTTCTGGTCGCGATGTTAAATTCTTGAGTTACTTTTGGAAGACTTTATGGGCTGAACTTGGCACAAAATTGTTGTTTTCTACTACTTGTCATCCTCAAACAGATGGACAAACTGAAGTTTGTCAATAGAACTTTGAGAACACTTTTACGTGCTATTCTTAAAAAGAACTTGGATTGACATTTCTATGGACTTTAGTTTGGGGTTGCCTAGGACTAAGAAGGAGGAGGGATTCTATTTTTGTAGTTGTGGAATAGATTCTCTAAGATGGCACATTTTATAGCTTGTCATGAAACCGATGATGCTTCAACATTGCGGATTTGTTCTTTAGAGAAGTCGCTAAGGTTGCATGGCATGCCTAGGACTATTGTTCTGGTCGGCGATGTTAAATTCTTGAGTTACTTTTGGAAGACTTTATGGGCTGAACTTGGCACAAAATTGTTGTTTTCTACTACTTGTCATCCTCAACGGATGGACAAACTGAAGTTGTCAATAGAACTTTGGGAACACCTTTGTGTGCTATTCTTGAAAAGAACTTGGATTGACATTTCTCTGGGACTTTAGTTGGAGTTGCCTAGCCTAAGAAGAGGAGGGATTCTATTTTAGTTGTTGTGGATAGATTCTCTAAGATGGCACTTTTATAGCGTGTCATAAAACTGATGATGTTTCAACATTGCGGATTTGTTCTTTAGAGAAGTCGCTAGGTTGGCATGGCATGCCTAGGACTATTGTTTCTCGTCGCAATGTTAAATTTTTGAGTTTACTTTTGGAAAAATTTACGGGCCTAAACTTGGCAACAAAATTGTTGTTTTCTACTACTTGTCCATCCTCAAACAGATGGACAAACTGAGGTTGTCAATAGAACTTTGGGAACACTTTTGCGTGCTATTCTTAAAAAGACTTGGATGACATTTCTATGGACTTTATTTTGGGTTGCCTAGGCTAAGAAGAGGGCGGGGATTCTAATTTTGTTGTTGTGGATAGATTCTCTAAGATGGCACATTTATAGCTTGTCATAGAACCGATGATGCTTCAAACATTGCGGATTTGTTCTTTAGAGAGTCGCTAGGTTGCATGGCATGCCTAGGAATATGTTTCTCGTCGCAATGTTAAATTTTTAAGTTACTTTTGGAATAATTTATGGGCTAAACTTGGCACAAAATTGTTGTTTTCTACTACTTGTCATCCTCAAACGGATGGACAAACTGAGTTGTCAATAGAACTTTGGGAACACTTTTGCGTGCTATTCTTAAAGAACTTGGATTGAACATTTCTATGGACTTTTTTTGAGGTTGCCTAGGCCTAAGAAGAGGAGGATTCTATTTTTGTTGTTGTGGATAGATTCTCTAAGATGGCACATTTTATAGCTTGTCATAAAACGATGATGCTTCAAACATTGCGGATTTGTTCTTTAGAGAAGTCGCTAGGTTGCATGGCATGCCTAGGACTATTGTTTCTCGGCGCAATGTTAAATTTTTGAGTTACTTTGGAAGAATTTATGGGCTAAACTTGGCACAAAATTGTTGTTTCTACTACTTGTCATCCTCAACCGATGGACAAACTGAAGTTGTCATAGAACTTTGGGAACACTTTTGCTGCTATTCTTAAAACGAACTGGATTGACATTTCTTATGGACTTTATTTTGGGGTTGCCTAGGCCTAAGAAGAGGAGGGATTCTATTTTTGTGTTGTGGATAGATTCTCTAAGATGGCACATTTTATAGCTTGTCATAAAAGCCGATGATGCTTAAACATTGCGGAATATTTTCTGTTTGCGAGTAAGTCGTTAGGATTGCATGTCATGCCTAGGGACTATTGATTTCTGGATCGCGATAGTAAATTCTTGAGTTACTTTTGGAAGACGTTATGGTGCTAAACTTGGCATCAAACTGTTGGTTCTACTACTTGTCATCCTCAAAACAGATGGACCAAACTGAAGTGGTCAATAGAAACTTTGGGAACACTTTTGCGTGCTATTCTTAAAAAGGAACTTGGATTGACATTTCTATGGACTTTATTTTGGGGTTGCCTAGGCCTAAGAAGGGAGGGATTCTATTTTTGTGTTGTGGATAGATTCTCTAAGATGGCACATTTTATAGCTTGTCATAAACCGATGATGCTTCAAACATTGGCGGATTTTTCTTTGTAGAGAAGTCGCTAGGTTGCATTGCAGTGCCTAGGACTATTGTTTCTGGTCGCGATGTTAATTATTGAGTGTAGGGGATGAGGAGGGGTGTGGTACTTTGGAAGACTTTATGGGCTGAACTTGGCACAAAATTGTTGTTTCTACTACTTGTCATCCTCAAACTGATGGACAACCTGAAGTTGTCAATAGAACTTTGGGAACACTTTTGCGTGCTATTCTTAAAAAGAACTTGGATTGACATTTCTATGGACTTTATTTTGGGTTGCCTAGGACAAGAAGAGGAGGGATTCTATTTTTTGTTGTTGTGGATAGATTCTCTAAGATGGCACATTTTATAGCTTGTCATAAAACCGATGATGCTTCCAACATTGCGGATTTGTTCTTTAGAGAAGTCGCTAGGTTGCATGGCATGCCTAGGACTATTGTTTCTGGTCGCGATGTTAAATTCTTGAGTTACTTTTGGAATACTTTATGGGCTAAACTTGGCACAAAATTGTTGTTTTCTACTACTTGTCATCCTCAAACGGATGGACAAACTGAAGTTGTCAATAGAACTTTGGGAACACTTTGCGTGCTATTCTTAAAAAGAACTTGGATTGACATTTCTATGGACTTTAGTTTGGGGTTGCCTAGGACTAAGAAGGAGGAGGGATTCTATTTTTGTTGTTGTGGATAGATTCTCTAAGATGGCACATTTTATAGCTTGTCATAAACCGATGATGCTTCAAACATTGCGGATTTGTTCTTTAGAGAAGTCGCTAGGTTGCATGGCATGCCTAGGACTATTGTTTCTCGTCGCGAATGTTAAATTCTTGAGTTACTTTTGGAATACTTTATGGGCTAAACTTGGCACAAAATTGTTGTTTCTACTACTTGTCATCCTCAAACGGATGGACAAACTGAAGTTGTCAATAGAACTTTGGGAACACTTTTGCGTGCTATTCTTAAAAGAACTTGGATTGACATTTCTATGGACTTTATTTTGGGGTTGCCTAGGACTAAGAAGGAGAGGGATTCTATTTTTGTTGTTGTGGATAGATTCTCTAAGATGGCACATTTTATAGCTTGTCATAAAACCGATGATGCTTCAAACATTGCGGATTTGTTCTTTAGAGAAGTCGTTAGGTTGCATGGCATGCCTAGGACTATTGTTTCTGGTCGCGATGTTAAATTCTTGAGTTACTTTTGGAAGACTTTATGGGCTAAACTTGGCACAAAATTGTTGTTTTCTACTACTTGTCATCCTCAAACAGATGGACAAACTGAAGTTGTCATAGAACTTTGGGAACACTTTTGCGTGCTATTCTTAAAAAGAACTTGGATTGACATTTCTATGGACTTTATTTTGGGGTTGCCTAGGACTAAGAAGGGAGGGATTCTATTTTGTTGTTGTGGATAGATTCTCTAAGATGGCACATTTTATAGCTTGTCATAAACCGATGATGCTTCAAACATTGCGGATTTGTTCTTTAGAGAAGTCGCTAGGTTGCATGGCATGCCTAGGACTATTGTTTCTCGTCGCAATGTTAAATTTTTAGTTACTTTTGGAATACTTTATGGGCTAAACTTGGCACAAAATTGTTGTTTTCTACTACTTGTCATCCTCAAACGGATGGACAAACTGAAGTTGTCAATAGAACTTTAGGAACACTTTTTCGTGCTATTCTTAAAAAGGAACTTGGATTGACATTTCTATGGACTTTAGTTTGGGGTTGCCTAGGCCTAAGAAGGGAGGGATTCTATTTTGTTATTGTGGATAGATTCTCTAAGATGGCACATTTTATAGCTTGTCATAAAATCGATGATGCTTCAAACATTGCGGATTTGTTCTTTCAGAGAAGTCGTTAGGTTGCATGGCATGCCTAGGACTATTGATTTCTGGTCGCGATGTTAAATTCTTGAGTTACTTTTGGAAGACTTTATGGGCTAAACTTGGCACAAAATTGTTGTTTCTACTACTTGTCATCCTCAAACGGATGGACAAACTGAAGTTGTCCATAGAACTTTGGGAACACTTTTGCGTGCTTATTCTTAAAAGGAACTTGGATTGACATTTCTATGGACTTTAGTTTCGGGTTGCCTAGGCCTAAGAAGAGGAGGGATTCTATTTTAGTTGTTGTGGATAGATTCTCTAAGATGGCACATTTTATAGCTTGTCATAAAACCGATGATGCTTCAAACATTGCGGATTTGTTCTTTAGAGAAGTCGCTAGGTTGCATGGCATGCCTAGGACTATTGTTTCTTGTCGCAATGTTAAATTTTTGAGTTACTTTTGGAATACTTTATGGGCTAAACTTGGCACAAAATTGTTGTTTTCTACTACTTGTCATCCTCAAACGGATGGACAAACTGAAGTTGTCATAGAACTTTGGGAACACTTTTGCGTGCTATTCTTAAAAGAACTTGGATTGACAATTCTATGGACTTTATTTTGGGGTTGCCTAGGACTAAGAAGGGAGGGATTCTATTTTTGTTGTTGTGGATAGATTCTCTAAGATGGCACATTTTATAGCTTGTCATAAAACCGATGATGCTTCAAACATTGCGGATTTGTTCTTTAGAGAAGTCGCTAGGTTGCATGGCATGCCTAGGACTATTGTTTCTGGTCGCGATGTTAAATTCTTGAGTTACTTTTGGAAGACTTTATGGGCTGAACTTGGCACAAAATTGTTGTTTTCTACTACTTGTCATCCTCAAACAGGATGGACAAACTGAAGTTGTCAATAGAACTTTGGGAACACCTTTGCGTGCTATTCTTAAAAAGAACTTGGATTGACATTTCTATGGACTTTATTTTGGGGTTGCCTAGGACTAAGAAAGGGAGGGATTCTATTTTTGTTGTTGTGGATAGATTCTCTAAGATGGCACATTTTATAGCTTGTCATAAAACCGATGATGCTTCAAACATTGCGGATTTGTTCTTTAGAGAAGTCGCTAGGTTGCATGGCATGCCTAGGACTATTGATTTCTGTTCGCGATGTTAAATTTTTGAGTTACTTTTGGAAGACTTTATGGGCTGAAACTTGGCACAAAATTGTTGTTTTCTACTACTTGTCATCCTCAAACTGATGGACAAACTGAAGTTGTCAATAGAACTTTGGGAACACCTTTGCGTGCTATTCTTAAAAAGAACTTGGATTGACATTTCTATGGACTTTATTTTGGGGTTGCCTAGGACTAAGAAGGGAGGGATTCTATTTTTGTTGTTGTGGATAGATTCTCTAAGATGGCACATTTTATAGCTTGTCATAAAACCGATGATTGCTTCAAACATTGCGGATTTTTTCTTTAGAGAAGTCGCTAGGTTGCTTGGCATGCCTAGGACTATTGTTTCTGTCGCGATGTTAAATTCTTGAGTTACTTTTGGAAGACTTTATGGGCTGAACTTGGCACAAAATTGTTGTTTTCTACTACTTGTCATCCTCAAACTGATGGACAAACTGAAGTTGTCAATAGAACTTTGGGAACACCTTTGCGTGCTATTCTTAAAAAGAACTTGGATTGACATTTCTATGGACTTTATTTTGGGGTTGCCTAGGACTAAGAAGGGGATGGATTCTATTTTTGTTGTTGTGGATATATTCTCTAAGATGGCACATTTATAGCTTGTCATAAAACCGATGATGCTTCAAACATTGCGGATTTTTTCTTTAGAGAAGTCGGTAGGTTGCTTGGCATGCCTAGGACTATTGTTTCTGGTCGCGATGTTAAATTCTTGAGTTACTTTTGGAAGACTTTATGGGCTGAACTTGGCTACAAATTGTTGTTTTCTACTACTTGTCATCCTCAAACAGATGGACAAACTGAAGTTGTCAATAGAACTTTGGGAACACCTTTGCGTGCTATTCTTAAAAAGAACTTGGATTGACAATTCTATGGACTTTATTTTGGGGTTGCCTAGGACTAAGAAGGGGAGGGATTCTATTTTTGTTGTTGTGGATAGATTCTCTAAGATGGCACATTTTATAGCTTGTCATAAAACCGGATGATGCTTCAAACAGTGCGGATTTGTTCTTTAGAGAAGTCGCTAGGTTGCTTGGCATGCCTAGGACTATTGTTTCTGGTCGCGATGTTAAATTCTTGAGTTACTTTTGGAAGACTTTATGGGCTGAACTTGGTACAAAATTGTTGTTTTCTACTACTTGTCATCCTCAAACAGATGGACAAACTGAAGTTGTCAATAGAACTTTGAGAACACTTTTACGTGCTATTCTTAAAAAGAACTTGGATTGACATTTCTATGGACTTTAGTTTGGGGTTGCCTAGGCCTAAGAAGAGGAGGGATTCTATTTTTGTTAGTTGTGGATAGATTCTCTAAGATGGCACATTTTATAGCTTGTCATGAAAACCGATGATGCTTCAAACATTGCGGATTTGTTCTTTAGAGAAGTCGCTAGGTTGCATGGCATGCCTAGGACTATTGTTTCTGGTCGCGATGTTAAATTCTTGAGTTACTTTTGGAAGACTTTATGGGCTGAACTTGGCAAAAAATTGTTGTTTTCTACTACTTGTCATCCTCAAACGGATGGACAAACTGAAGTTGTCAATAGAACTTTGGGAACACCTTTGCGTGCTATTCTTGAAAAGAACTTGGATTGACATTTCTCTGGACTTTATTTGGGAGTTGCCTAGGCCTAAGAAGAGGAGGGATTCTATTTTAGTTGTTATGGATAGATTCTCTAAGATGTCACTTTTTATAGCTTGTCATAAAACTGATGATGTTTCAAACATTGCGGATTTGTTCTTTAGAGAATTCGCTAGGTTGCATGGCATGCCTAGGACTATTGTTTCTGTCGCAATGTTAAATTTTTGAGTTACTTTTGGAAAAATTTACGGGCTAAACTTGGCACAAAATTGTTGTTTTCTACTACTTGTCATTCTCAAACAGATGGACAAACTGAAGGTTGTCAATAGAACTTTGGGAACACTTTTGCGTGCTATTCTTAAAAAGAACTTGGATTGACATTTCTCTGGACTTTATTTTGGAGTTGCCTAGGCCTAAGAAGAGGAGGGATTCTATTTTTGTAGTTGTGGATAGATTCTCTAAGATGGCACATTTTATAGCTTGTCATGAAACCGATGATGCTTCAAACATTGCGGATTTGTTCTTTAGAGAAGTCGCTAGGTTGCATGGCATGCCTAGGACTATTGTTTCTCGTCGCAATGTTAAATTTTTAAGTTACTTTTGGAATAATTTATGGGCTGAACTTGGCACAAAATTGTTGTTTTCTACTACTTGTCATCCTCAAACGGATGGACAAACTGAAGTTGTCCATAGAACTTTGGGAACACTTTTGCGTGCTATTCTTAAAAGGAACTTGGATTGACATTTCTATGGACTTTAGTTTGGGGTTGCCTAGGCCTAAGAAGAGGAGGGATTCTATTTTTGTTGTTGTGGATAGATTCTCTAAGATTGCACATTTTATAGCTTGTCATGAAAACCGATGATGCTTCAAACATTGCGGATTTGTTCTTTAGAGAAGTCGCTAGGTTGCATGGCATGCCTAGGACTATTGTTTCTCGTCGCAATATTAAATTTTTGAGTTACTTTTGGAATAATTTATGGGCTAAACTTGGCACAAAATTGTTGTTTTCTACTACATTGTCATCCTCAAACGGATGGACAAACTGAAGTTGTCAATAGAACTTTAGGAACACTTTTTCGTGCTATTCTTAAAAGGAACTTGGATTGACATTTCTATGGACTTTAGTTTGGGGTTGCCTAGGCCTAAGAAGAGGAGGGATTCTATTTTTGTTATTGTGGATAGATTTCTAAGATAGCACATTTTATAGCTTGTCATAAAAGCGATGATGCTTCAAACATTGCGGATTTGTTCTTTTGAGAAGTCGCTAGGTTGCATGGCATGCCTAGGACTATTGATTCTGGTCGCGATGTCAAATTCTTGAGTTACTTTTGGAAGACTTTATGGGCTAAACTTGGCACAAAACTGTTGTTTTCTACTACTTGTCATCCTCAAACAGATGGACAAACTGAAGTTGTCCATAGAACTTTGGGAACACTTTTGCGTGCTATTCTTAAAAGGAACTTGGATTGACATTTCTATGGACTTTAGTTTGGGGTTGCCTAGGCCTAAGAAGAGGAGGGATTCTATTTTTGTAGTTGTGGATAGATTCTCTAAGATGGCACATTTTATAGCTTGTCATGAAACCGATGATGCTTCAAACATTGCGGATTTTTTCTTTAGAGAAGTCGCTAGGTTGCTTGGCATGCCTAGGACTATTGTTTCTGGTCGCGATGTTAAATTCTTGAGTTACTTTTGGAAGACTTTATGGGCTGAACTTGGAACAAAATTGTTGTTTTCTACTACTTGTCATCCTCAAACGGATGGACAAACTGAAGTTGTCAATATAACTTTGGGAACACTTTTGCGTGCTATTCTTAAAAAGAACTTGGATTGACATTTCTATGGACTTTATTTTGGGGTTGTTGTGGATAGATTCTCTAAGATGGCACATTTTATAGCTTGTCATAAAACCGATGATGCTTCAAACATTGCGGATTTGTTCTTTAGAGAAGTCGCTAGGTTGCATGGCATGCCTAGGACTATTGTTTCTCGTCGCAATGTTAAATTTTTGAGTTACTTTTGGAATAATTTATGGGCTAAACTTGGCACAAAATTGTTGTTTTCTACTACTTGTCATCCTCAAACAGATGGACAAACTGAAGTTGTCCATAGAACTTTGGGAACACTTTTGCGTGCTATTCTTAAAAGGAACTTGGATTGACATTTCTATGGACTTTAGTTTGGGGTTGCCTAGGACTAAGAAGAGGAGGGATTCTATTTTTGTAGTTGTGGATAGATTCTCTAAGATGACACATTTTATAGCTTGTCATGAAACCGATGATGCTTCAAACATTGTGGATTTGTTCTTTAGAGAAGTCGCTAGGTTGCATGGCATGCCTAGGACTATTATTTCTCGTCGCAATGTTAAATTTTTAAGTTACTTTTGGAATAATTTATGCGCTAAACTTGGCACAAAATTGTTGGTTTCTACTACTTGTCATCCTCAAACGGATGGACAAACTGAAGTTGTCAATAGAACTTTGAGAACACTTTTGCGTGCTATTCTTAAAAAGAACTTGGATTGACATTTCTATGGACTTTATTTTGGGGTTGCCTAGGACTAAGAAGGGGATGTATTCTATTTTTGTTGTTGTGGATAGATTCTCTTAGATTGCACATTTTATCGCTTGTCATAAAACCGATGATGCTTCAAACATTGAGGATTTGTTCTTTAGAGAAGTCGCTAGGTTGCTTGGCATGCCTAGGACTATTGTTTCTGGTCGCGATGTTAAATTCTTGAGTTACTTTTGGAAGACTTTATGGGCTGAACTTGGCACAAAATTGTTGTTTTCTACTACTTGTCATCCTCAAACGGATGGACAAACTGAAGTTGTCAATATAACTTTGGGAACACTTTTGCGTGCTATTCTTAAAAAGAACTTGGATTGACATTTCTATGGACTTTATTTTGGGTTGTCGTGGATAGATTCTTTAAGATAGCACATTTTATAGCTTGTCATAAAACCGATGATGCTTCAAACATTGCGGATTTGTTCTTTAGAGAAGTCGCTAGGTTGCTTGGCATGCCTAGGACTATTGTTTCTGGTCGCGATGTTAAATTCTTGAGTTACTTCTGGAAGACTTTATGGGCTAATCTATGCACAAAATTGTTGTTTTCTACTACTTTTCATCCTCAAACGAATGGACAAACTGAAGTTGTCAATAGAACTTTGGGAACACTTTTGCGTGCTATTCTTAAAAAGAACTTGGATTGACATTTCTCTGGACTTTATTTTGGAGTTGCCTAGGCCTAAGAAGAGGAGGGATTCTATTTTTGTAGTTGTGGATAGATTCTCTAAGATGGCACATTTTATAGCTTGTCATGAAACCGATGATGCTTCAAACATTACGGATTTGTTCTTTAGAGAAGTCGCTAGGTTGCATGGCATGCCTAGGACTATTGTTTCTCGTCGCAATGTTAAATTTTTGAGTTACTTTTGGAAGACTTTATGGGCTGAACTTGGCACAAAATTGTTGTTTTCTACTACTTGTCATCCTCAAACGAATGGACAAACTGAAGTTGTCAATATAACTTTGGGAACACTTTTGCGTGCTATTCTTAAAAAGAACTTGGATTGACATTTCTATGGACTTTATTTTGGGGTTGTTGTGGATAGATTTTCTAAGATGGCACATTTTATAGCTTGTCATAAAACCGATGATGCTTCAAACATTGCGGATTTGTTCTTTAGAGAAGTCGCTAGGTTGCATGACATGCTTAGGACTATTGTTTCTCGTCGCAATGTTAGATTTTTGAGTTACTTTTGGAATAATTTATGGGCTAAACTTGGCACAAAATTGTTGTTTTCTACTACTTGTCGTCCTCAAACGGATGGACAAACTGAAGTTGTCAATAGAACTTTGGGAACACTTTTGCGTGCTATTCTTAAAAAGAACTTGGATTGACATTTCTCTGGACCTTTTTTTTGAGTTGCCTAGGTCTAAGAAGAGGAGGGATTCTATTTTTGTAGTTGTGGATAGATTCTCTAAGATGGCACATTTTATAGCTTGTCATGAAACCAATGATGCTTCAAACATTACGGATTTGTTCTTTAGAGAAGTCGCTAGGTTGCATGGCATGCCTAGGACTATTGTTTCTCGTCGCAATGTTAAATTTTTGAGTTACTTTTGGAATAATTTATGGGCTAAACTTGGCACAAAATTGTTGTTTTCTACTACTTGTTATCCTCAAACAGATGGACAAACTGAAGTTGTCAATATAACTTTGGGAACACTTTTGCGTGCTATTCTTAAAAAGAACTTGGATTGACATTTCTATGGACTTTATTTTGGGGTGGTTGTGGATAGATTCTCTAAGATGGCACATTTTATAGCTTGTCATAAAACCGATGATGCTTCAAACATTGCGGATTTGTTCTTTAGAGAGGTCGCTAGGTTGCTTGGCATGCCTAGGACTATTGTTTCTGGTCACGATGTTAAATTCTTGAGTTACTTCTGGAAGACTTTATGGGCTAATCTATGCACAAAATTGTTGTTTTCTACTACTTGTCATCCTCAAACGAATGGACAAACTGAAGTTGTCAATAGAACTTTGGGAACACTTTTGTGTGATATTCTTAAAAAGAACTTGGATTGACATTTCTCTGGACTTTATTTTGGAGTTGCCTAGGCCTAAGAAGAGGAGGGATTCTATTTTTGTAGTTGTGGAAAGATTCTCTAAGATGGCACATTTTATAGCTTGTCATGAAACCGATGATGCTTCAAACATTACGGATTTGTTCTTTAGAGAAGTCGCTAGGTTGCATGGCATGCCTAGGACTATTGTTTCTCGTCGCAATGTTAAATTTTTGAGTTACTTTTGGAAGACTTTATGGGCTGAACTTGGCACAAAATTGTTGTTTTCTACTACTTGTCATCCTCAAACGGATGGACAAACTGAAGTTGTCAATATAACTTTGGGAACACTTTTGTGTGCTATTCTTAAAAAGAATTTGGATTGACATTTCTATGGACTTTATTTTGGGGTTGTTGTGGATAGATTTTCTAAGATGGCACATTTTATAGCTTTTCATAAAACCGATGATGCTTCAAACATTGCGGATTTGTTCTTTAGAGAAGTCGCTAGGTTGCATGGCATGCTTAGGACTATTGTTTCTCGTCGCAATTTTAGATTTTTGAGTTACTTTTGGAATAATTTATGGGCTAAACTTGGCACAAAATTGTTGTTTTCTACTACTTGTCGTCCTCAAACGGATGGACAAACTGAAGTTGTCAATAGAACTTTGGGAACACCTTTTGCGTGCTATTCTTAAAAAGAACTTGGATTGACATTTCTCTGGACTTTTTTTTTGAGTTGCCTAGGCCTAAGAAGAGGAGGGATTCTATTTTTGTAGTTGTGGATAGATTCTCTAAGATGGCACATTTTATAGCTTGTCATGAAACCAATGATGCTTCAAACATTACGGATTTGTTCTTTAGAGAAGTCGCTAGGTTGCATGGCATGCCTAGGACTATTGTTTCTCGTCGCAATGTTAAATTTTTGAGTTACTTTTGGAATAATTTATGGGCTAAACTTGGCACAAAATTGTTGTTTTCTACTACTTGTTATCCTCAAACAGATGGACAAACTGAAGTTGTCAATATAACTTTGGGAACACTTTTGCGTGCTATTCTTAAAAAGAACTTGGATTGACATTTATCTGGACTTTATTTTGGAGTTGCCTAGGCCTAAGAAGAGGAGGGATTCTATTTTGTAGTATTGGATAGATTCTCCAAGATGGCACATTTTATAGCTTGTCATGAAACCGATGATGCTTCAAACATTACGGATTTGTTCATTAGAGAAGTCGCTAGGTTGCATGGCATGCCTAAGACTATTGTTTCTCGTCGCAATGTTAAATTTTTTAGTTACTTTTTGAATAATTTATGGGCTAAACTTGGCACAAAATTGTTGTTTTCTACTACTTTTCATACTCAAACAGATGGACAAACTGAAGTTGTCAATATAACTTTGGAAACACATTTGCGTGCTATTCTTAAAAAGAACTTGGATTGACATTTCTATGGACTTTATTTTTGGGGTTGCCTAGGCCTAAGAAGAGGAGGGATTCTATTTTTGTTGTTGTGGATAGATTCTCTAAGATTGCACATTTTATAGCTTGTCATGAAACCGATGATGCTTCAAACATTGCGGATTTGTTCTTTAGAGAAGTCGCTAGGTTGCATGGCATGCCTAGGACTATTGTTTCTCGTCGCAATATTAAATTTTTGAGTTACTTTTGGAATAATTTATGGGCTAAACTTGGCACAAAATTGTTGTTTTCTACTACATGTCATCCTCAAACGGATGGACAAACTGAAGTTGTCAATAGAACTTTAGGAACACTTTTTCGTGCTATTCTTAAAAGGAACTTGGATTGACATTTCTATGGACTTTAGTTTGGGGTTGCCTAGGCCTAAGAAGAGGAGGGATTCTATATTTGTTATTGTGGATAGATTTCTAAGATAGCACATTTTATAGCTTGTCATAAAAGCGATGATGCTTCAAACATTGCGGATTTGTTCTTTAGAGAAGTCGCTAGGTTGCATGGCATGCCTAGGACTATTGATTCTGGTCGCGATGTCAAATTCTTGAGTTACTTTTGGAAGACTTTATGGGCTAAACTTGGCACAAAATTGTTGTTTTCTACTACTTGTCATCCTCAAACAGATGGACAAACTGAAGTTGTCCATAGAACTTTGGGAACACTTTTGCGTGCTATTCTTAAAAGGAACTTGGATTGACATTTCTATGGACTTTAGTTTGGGGTTGCCTAGGCCTAAGAAGAGGAGGGATTCTATTTTTGTAGTTGTGGATAGATTCTCTAAGATGGCACATTTTATAGCTTGTCATGAAACCGATGATGCTTCAAACATTGCGGATTTTTTCTTTAGAGAAGTCGCTAGGTTGCTTGGCATGCCTAGGACTATTGTTTCTGGTCGCGATGTTAAATTCTTGAGTTACTTTTGGAAGACTTTATGGGTTGAACTTGGCACAAAATTGTTGTTTTCTACTACTTGTCATCCTCAAACGGATGGACAAACTGAAGTTGTCAATATAACTTTGGGAACACTTTTGCGTGCTATTCTTAAAAAGAACTTGGATTGACATTTCTATGGACTTTATTTTGGGGTTGTTGTGGATAGATTCTCTAAGATGGCACATTTTATAGCTTGTCATAAAACCGATGATGCTTCAAACATTGCGGATTTGTTCTTTAGAGAAGTCGCTAGGTTGCATGGCATGCCTAGGACTATTGTTTCTCGTCGCAATGTTAAATTTTTGAGTTACTTTTGGAATAATTTATGGGCTAAACTTGGCACAAAATTGTTGTTTTCTACTACTTGTCATCCTCAAACAGATGGACAAACTGAAGTTGTCCATAGAACTTTGGGAACACTTTTGCGTGCTATTCTTAAAAGGAACTTGGATTGACATTTCTATGGACTTTAGTTTGGGGTTGCCTAGGCCTAAGAAGAGGAGGGATTCTATTTTTGTAGTTGTGGATAGATTCTCTAAGATGACACATTTTATAGCTTGTCATGAAACCGATGATGCTTCAAACATTGTGGATTTGTTCTTCAGAGAAGTCGCTAGGTTGCATGGCATGCCTAGGACTATTATTTCTCGTCGCAATGTTAAATTTTTAAGTTACTTTTGGAATAATTTATGGGCTAAACTTGGCACAAAATTGTTGGTTTCTACTACTTGTCATCCTCAAACGGATGGACAAACTGAAGTTGTCAATAGAACTTTGAGAACACTTTTGCGTGCTATTCTTAAAAAGAACTTGGATTGACATTTCTATGGACTTTATTTTGGGGTTGCCTAGGACTAAGAAGGTGATGTATTCTATTTTTGTTGTTGTGGATAGATTCTCTTAGATTGCACATTTTATCGCTTGTCATAAAACCGATGATGCTTCAAACATTGAGGATTTGTTCTTTAGAGAAGTCGCTAGGTTGCTTGGCATGCCTAGGACTATTGTTTCTGGTCGCGATGTTAAATTCTTGAGTTACTTTTGGAAGACTTTATGGGCTGAACTTGGCACAAAATTGTTGTTTTCTACTACTTGTCATCCTCAAACGGATGGACAAACTGAAGTTGTCAATATAACTTTGGGAACACTTTTGCGTGCTATTCTTAAAAAGAACTTGGATTGACATTTCTATGGACTTTATTTTGGGTTGTCGTGGATAGATTCTTTAAGATGGCACATTTTATAGCTTGTCATAAAACCGATGATGCTTCAAACATTGCGGATTTGTTCTTTAGAGAAGTCGCTAGGTTGCTTGGCATGCCTAGGACTATTGTTTCTGGTCGCGATGTTAAATTCTTGAGTTACTTCTGGAAGACTTTATGGGCTAATCTATGCACAAAATTGTTGTTTTCTACTACTTTTCATCCTCAAACGAATGGACAAACTGAAGTTGTCAATAGAACTTTGGGAACACTTTTGCGTGCTATTCTTAAAAAGAACTTGGATTGACATTTCTCTGGACTTTATTTTGGAGTTGCCTAGGCCTAAGAAGAGGAGGGATTCTATTTTTGTAGTTGTGGATAGATTCTCTAAGATGGCACATTTTATAGCTTGTCATGAAACCGATGATGCTTCAAACATTACGGATTTGTTCTTTAGAGAAGTCGTTAGGTTGCATGGCATGCCTAGGACTATTGTTTCTCGTCGCAATGTTAAATTTTTGAGTTACTTTTGGAAGACTTTATGGGCTGAACTTGGCACAAAATTGTTGTTTTCTACTACTTGTCATCCTCAAACGGATGGACAAACTGAAGTTGTCAATATAACTTTGGGAACACTTTTGCGTGCTATTCTTAAAAAGAACTTGGATTGACATTTCTATGGACTTTATTTTGGGGTTGTTGTGGATAGATTTTCTAAGATGGCACATTTTATAGCTTGTCATAAAACCGATGATGCTTCAAACATTGCGGATTTGTTCTTTAGAGAAGTCGCTAGGTTGCATGGCATGCTTAGGACTATTGTTTCTCGTCGCAATGTTAGATTTTTGAGTTACTTTTGGAATAATTTATGGGCTAAACTTGGCACAAAATTGTTGTTTTCTACTACTTGTCGTCCTCAAACGGATGGACAAACTGAAGTTGTCAATAGAACTTTGGGAACACTTTTGCGTGCTATTCTTAAAAAGAACTTGGATTGACATTTCTCTGGACTTTTTTTTTGAGTTGCCTAGGCCTAAGAAGAGGAGGGATTCTATTTTTGTAGTTGTGGATAGATTCTCTAAGATGGCACATTTTATAGCTTGTCATGAAACCAATGATGCTTCAAACATTACGGATTTGTTCTTTAGAGAAGTCGCTAGGTTGCATGGCATGCCTAGGACTATTGTTTCTCGTCGCAATGTTAAATTTTTGAGTTACTTTTGGAATAATTTATGGGCTAAACTTGGCACAAAATTGTTGTTTTCTACTACTTGTAATCCTCAAACAGATGGACAAACTGAAGTTGTCAATATAACTTTGGGAACACTTTTGCGTGCTATTCTTAAAAAGAACTTGGATTGACATTTCTATGGACTTTATTTTGGGGTGGTTGTGGATAGATTCTCTAAGATGGCACATTTTATAGCTTGTCATAAAACCGATGATGCTTCAAACATTGCGGATTTGTTCTTTAGAGAGGTCGCTAGGTTGCTTGGCATGCCTAGGACTATTGTTTCTGGTCACGATGTTAAATTCTTGAGTTACTTCTGGAAGACTTTATGGGCTAATCTATGCACAAAATTGTTGTTTTCTACTACTTTTCATCCTCAAACGAATGGACAAACTGAAGTTGTCAATAGAACTTTGGGAACACTTTTGTGTGATATTCTTAAAAAGAACTTGGATTGACATTTCTCTGGACTTTATTTTGGAGTTGCCTAGGCCTAAGAAGAGGAGGGATTCTATTTTTGTAGTTGTGGACAGATTCTCTAAGATGGCACATTTTATAGCTTGTCATGAAACCGATGATGCTTCAAATATTACGGATTTGTTCTTTAGAGAAGTCGCTAGGTTGCATGGCATGCCTAGGACTATTGTTTCTCGTCGCAATGTTAAATTTTTGAGTTACTTTTGGAAGACTTTATGGGCTGAACTTGGCACAAAATTGTTGTTTTCTACTACTTGTCATCCTCAAACGGATGGACAAACTGAAGTTGTCAATATAACTTTGGGAACACTTTTGTGTGCTATTCTTAAAAAGAATTTGGATTGACATTTCTATGGACTTTATTTTGGGGTTGTGGGGTTGTTGTGGATAGATTTTCTAAGATGGCACATTTTATAGCTTGTCATAAAACCGATGATGCTTCAAACATTGCGGATTTGTTCTTTAGAGAAGTCGCTAGGTTGCATGGCATGCTTAGGACTATTATTTCTCGTCGCAATTTTAGATTTTTGAGTTACTTTTGGAATAATTTATGGGCTAAACTTGGCACAAAATTGTTGTTTTCTACTACTTGTCGTCCTCAAACGGATGGACAAACTGAAGTTGTCAATAGAACTTTGGGAACACCTTTTGCGTGCTATTCTTAAAAAGAACTTGGATTGACATTTCTCTGGACTTTTTTTTTGAGTTGCCTAGGCCTAAGAAGAGGAGGGATTCTATTTTTGTAGTTGTGGATAGATTCTCTAAGATGGCACATTTTATAGCTTGTCATGAAACCAATGATGCTTCAAACATTACGGATTTGTTCTTTAGAGAAGTCGCTAGGTTGCATGGCATGCCTAGGACTATTGTTTCTCGTCGCAATGTAAAATTTTTGAGTTACTTTTGGAATAATTTATGGGCTAAACTTGGCACAAAATTTTTGTTTTCTACTACTTGTTATCCTCAAACAGATGGACAAACTGAAGTTGTCAATATAACTTTGGGAACACTTTTGCGTGCTATTCTTAAAAAGAACTTGGATTGACATTTATCTGGACTTTATTTTGGAGTTGCCTAGGCCTAAGAAGAGGAGGGATTCTATTTTGTAGTATTGGATAGATTCTCTAAGATGGCACATTTTATAGCTTGTCATGAAACCGATGATGCTTCAAACATTACGGATTTGTTCATTTGAGAAGTCGCTAGGTTGCATGGCATGCCTAGGACTATTGTTTCTCGTCGCAATGTTAAATTTTTGAGTTACTTTTTGAATAATTTATGGGCTAAACTTGGCACAAAATTGTTGTTTTCTACTACTTGTCATACTCAAACAGATGGACAAACTGAAGTTGTCAATATAACTTTGGAAACACTTTTGCGTGCTATTCTTAAAAAGAACTTGGATTGACATTTCTATGGACTTTATTTTTGGGTTGTTGTGGATAGATTCTCTAAGATGGCACATTTTATAGCTTGTCATAAAACCGATGATGCTTCAAACATCGCGGAGTTGTTCTTTAGAGAAGTCGCTAGGTTGCATGGCATGCCTAGGACTATTGTTTCTCGTCGCAATGTTAGATTTGGAATAATTTATGGGCTAAACTTGGCACAAAATTGTTGTTTTCTACTACTTGTCATCCTCAAACGGATGGACAAACTGAAGTTGTCAATAGAACTTTGGGAACACTTTTGCGTGCTATTCTTAAAAAGAACTTGGATTGACATTTCTATGGACTTTATTTTGGGGTTGTTGTTGATAGATTCTCTAAGATGGCACATTTTATAGCTTGTCATAAAACCGATGATGCTTCAAACATTGCGGATTTGTTCTTTAGAGAAGTCGCTAGGTTGCAAGGCATGCCTAGGACTAATGTTTCCCGTCGCAATGTTAGATTTTTGAGTTACTTATGGAATAATTTATGGGCTAAACTTGGCACAAAATTTTTGTTTTCTACTACTTGTCATCCTCAAACGGATGGACAAACTGAAGTTGTCAATAGAACTTTGGGAACACTTTTGCGTGCTATTCTTAAAAAGAACTTGGATTGACATTTCTCTGGACTTTATTTTGGAGTTGCCTAGGCCTAAGAAGAGGAGGGATTCTATATTTGTGGTTGTGGATAGATTCTCTAAGATGGCACATTTTATAGCTTGTCATGAAACCGATGATGCTTCAAACATTACGGATTTGTTCTTTAGAGAAGTCGCTAGGTTGCATGGCATGCCTAGTACTATTGTTTCTCGTCGCAATGTTAAATTTTTGAGTTACTTTTGGAATAATTTATGGGCTAAACTTGGCACAAAATTGTTGTTTTCTACTACTTGTCATTCTCAAACAGATGGACAAACTGAAGTTGTCAATAAAACTTTGGTAATACGTTTGCGTGCTATTCTTAAAAAGAACTTGGATTGACATTTCTATGGACTTTAGTTTGGGGTTGCCAAGGCCTAAGAAGAGGAGGGATTCTATTTTTGTAGTTGTGGATAGATTCTCTAAGATGGCACATTTTATAGCTTGTCATGAAACCGATGATGCTTCAAACATTGTGGATTTGTTCTTTAGAGAATTCGCTAGGTTGCATGGCATGCCTAGGACTATTGTTTCTCGTCGCAATGTTAAATTTTTGAGTTACTTTTGGAAAAATTTACGGGCTAAACTTGGCACAAAATTGTTGTTTTCTACTACTTGTCATTCTCAAACAGATGGACAAACTGAAGTTGTCAATAAAACTTTGGGAACACTTTTGCGTGCTATTCTTAAAAAGAACTTGGATTGACATTTCTATGGACTTTAGTTTGGGATTGCCTAGGCCTAAGAAGAGGAGGGATTTCATTTTTGTAGTTGTGGATAGATTCTCTAAGATGGCACATTTTATAGATTGTCATGAAACCGATGATGCTTCAAACATTGCGGATTTGTTCTTTAGAGAAGTCGCTAGGTTGCATGGCATGCCTAGGACTATTGTTTCTCGTCGCAATGTTAAATTTTTAAGTTACTTTTGGAATAATTTATGGGCTAAACTTGGCACGAAATTGTTGGTTTCTACTACTTGTCAACCTCAAATGGATGGACAAACTGAAGTTGTCAATAGAACTTTGGGAACACTTTTTCGTGCTATTCTTAAAAAGAACTTGGATTGACATTTCTATGGACTTTAGTTTGGGGTTGCCTAGGCCTAAAATGAGGAGGGATTCTATTTTTGTTATTGTGGATAGATTTTCTAAGATGGCACATTTTATAGCTTGTCATAAAAGCGATGATGCTTCAAACATTGCGGATTTGTTCTTTAGAGAAGTCGTTAGGTTGCATGGCATGCCTAGGACTATTGATTCTGGTCGCGATGTTAAATTCTTGAGCTACTTTTGGAAGACTTTATGGGCTAAACTGGGCACAAAATTGTTGTTTTCTACTACTTGTCATCCTCAAACAGATGGACAAACTGAAGTTGTCCATAGAACTTTGGGAACACTTTTGCGTGCTATTCTTAAAAGGAACTTGGATTGACATTTCTATGGACTTTAGTTTGGGGTTGCCTAGGCCTAAGAAGAGGAGGGATTCTATTTTTGTAGTTGTGGATAGATTCTCTAAGATGACACATTTTATAGCTTGTCATGAAACCGATGATGCTTCAAACATTGTGGATTTGTTCTTTAGAGAAGTCGCTAGGTTGCATGGCATGCCTAGGACTATTATTTCTCGTCGCAATGTTAAATTTTTAAGTTACTTTTGGAATAATTTATGGGCTAAACTTGGCACAAAATTGTTGGTTTCTACTACTTGTCATCCTCAAACGGATGGACAAACTGAGGTTGTCAATAGAACTTTAGGAACACTTTTTCGTGCTATTCTTAAAAGGAACTTGGATTGACATTTCTATGGACTTTAGTTTGGGGTTGCCTAGGCCTAAGAAGAGGAGGGATTCTATTTTTGTTATTGTGGATAGATTTTCTAAGATGGCACATTTTATAGCTTGTCATAAAATCGATGATGCTTAAAACATTGCGGATTTGTTCTTTAGAGAAGTCGTTAGGTTGCATGGCATGCCTAGGACTATTGATTCTTGTCGCGATGTTAAATTCTTGAGTTACTTTTGGAAGACTTTATGGGCTAAACTTGGCACAAAATTGTTGTTTTCTACTAGTTGTCATCCTCAAACAGATGGACAAACTGAAGTTGTCCATAGAACTTTGGAAACACTTTTGCGTGTTATTCTTAAAAGGAACTTGGATTGACATTTCTATGGACTTTTGTTTGGGGTTGCCTAGGCCTAAGAAGAGGAGGGATTCTATTTTAGTTGTTGTGGATAGATTCTCTAAGATGGCACTTTTTATAGCTTGTCATAAAACCGATGATGCTTCAAACATTGCGGATTTGTTCTTTAGAGAAGTCGCTAGGTTGCATGGCATGCCTGGGACTATTGTTTCTTGTCGCAATGTTAAATTTTTGAGTTACTTTTGGAATAATTTATGGGCTAAACTTGGCACAAAATTGTTGTTTTCTACTACTTGTCATCCTCAAACGGATGGACAAACTGAAGTTGTCATTGGAACTTTGGGGACACCTTTGCGTGCTATTCTTAAAAAGAACTTGGATTGACAATTCTATGGACTTTATTTTGGGGTTGCCTAGGACTAAGATGGGGAGGGATTCTATTTTTGTTGTTGTGGATAGATTCTCTAAGATGGCACATTTTATAGCTTGTCATAAAACCAATGATGCTTCAAACATTGCGGATTTGTTCTTTAGAGAAGTCGCTAGGTTGCTTGGCATGCCTAGGACTATTGTTTCTGGTCGCGATGTTAAATTCTTGAGTTACTTTTGGAAGACTTTATGGGCTGAACTTGGCACAAAATTGTTGTTTTCTACTACTTGTCATCCTCAAACTGATGGACAAACTGAAGTTGTCAATAGAACTTTGGGAACACCTTTGCGTGCTATTCTTAAAAAGAACTTGGATTGACATTTCTATGGACTTTATTTTGGGGTTGCCTAGGACAAAGAAAGGGGGGGATTCTATTTTTGTTATTGTGGATAGATTCTCTAAGATGGAACATTTTATAGCTTGTCATAAAACCGATGTTGCTTCAAACATTGCGGATTTTTTCTTTAGAGAAATCGCTAGGTTGCTTGGCATGCCTAGGACTATTGATTCTGTTCGCGATGTTAAATTCTTGAGTTACTTTTGGAAGACTTTATGGGCTGAACTTGGCACAAAATTGTTGTTTTCTACAACTTGTCATCCTCAAACTGATGGACAAACTGAAGTTGTCAATAGAACTTTGGGAACACCTTTGCGTGCTATTCTTAAAAAGAACTTGGATTGACATTTCTAGGGACTTTATTTTGGGGTTGCCTAGGACTAAGAAGGGGATGTATTCTATTTTTGTTGTTGTGGATAGATTCTCTAAGATGGCACATTTTATAGCTTGTCATGAAACCGATGATGCTTCAAACATTGCGGATTTTTTCTTCATAGAAGTCGCTAGGTTGCTTGGCATGCCTAGGACTATTGTTTCTGGTCGCGATGTTAAATTCTTGAGTTACTTTTGAAAGACTTTATGGGCTGAACTTGGTACAAAATTGTTGTTTTCTACTACTTGTCATCCTCAAACAGATGGACAAACTGAAGTTGTCAATAGAACTTTGGGAACACCTTTGCGTGCTATTCTTAAAAAGAACTTGGATTGACAATTCTATGGACTTTATTTTGGGGTTGCCTTGGACTAAGAAGGGGAGGGATTCTATTTTTGTTGTTGTGGATAGATTCTCTAAGATTGCACATTTTAAAGCTTGTCATAAAACGGATGATGCTTCAAACAGTGCGGATTTGTTCTTTAGAGAAGTCGCTAGGTTGTTTGGCATGCCTAGGACTATTGTTTCTGGTCGCGATGTTAAATTCTTGAGTTACTTTTGGAAGACTTTATGGGCTGAACTTGGTACAAAATTGTTGTTTTCTACTACTTGTCATCATCAAACAGATGGACAAACTGAAGTTGTCAATAGAACTTTGAGAACACTTTTGCGTGCTATTCTTAAAAAGAACTTGGATTGACATTTCTATGGACTTTAGTTTGGGGTTACCTAGGCCTAAGAAGAGGAGGGATTCTATTTTTGTAGTTGTGGATAGATTTTCTAAGATGGCACATTTTATAGCTTGTCATGAAACCGATGATGCTTCAAACATTGCGGATTTGTTCTTTAGAGAAGTCGCTAGGTTGCATGGCATGCCTAGGACTATTGTTTCTCGTCTCAATGTTAAATTTTTAAGTTACTTTTGGAATAATTTATGGGCTAAACTTGGCAAAAAATTGTTGTTTTCTACTACTTGTCATCCTCAAACGGATGGACAAACTGAAGTTGTCAATAGAACTTTGGGAACACCTTTGCGTGCTATTCTTAAAAAGAACTTGGATTGACATTTCTCTGGACTTTATTTTGGAGTTGCCTAGGCCTAAGAAGAGGAGGGATTCTATTTTAGTTGTTGTGGATAGATTCTCTAAGATGGCACTTTTTATAGCTTGTCATAAAACTGATGATGTTTCAAACATTGCGGATTTGTTCTTTAGAGAATTCGCTAGGTTGCATGGCATGCCTAGGACTATTGTTTCTCGTCGCAATGTTAGATTTTTGAGTTACTTTGGGAATAATTTATGGGGTAAACTTGCCACAAAATTGTTGTTTTCTACCACTTGTCATCCTCAAACGGATGGACAAACTGAAGTTGTCAATAGAACTTTGGGAACACTTTTGCGTGCTATTCTTAAAAAGAACATGGATTGACATTTATCTGGACTTTATTTTGGAGTTGCCTAGGCCTAAGAAGAAGAGGGATTCTATTTTTGTAGTATTGGATAGATTCTCTAAGATGGCACATTTTATAGCTTGTCATGAAACCGACGATGCTTCAAACATTACGGATTTGTTCATTAGAGAAGTCGCTAGGTTGCATGGCATGCCTAGGACTATTGTTTCTCGTCGCAATGTTAAATTTTTGAGTTACTTTTGGAATAATTTATGGGCTAAACTTGGCATAAAATTGTTGTTTTCTACTACTTGTCATCCTCAAACAGATGGACAAACTGAAGTTGTCAATATAACTTTGAGAACACTTTTGCGTGCTATTCTTAAAAAGAACTTGGATTGACATTTCTATGGACTTTATTTTTGGGTTGTTGTGGATAGATTCTCTAAGATGGCACATTTTATAGCTTGTCATAAAACCGATGATGCTTCAAACATCGCGAAGTTGTTCTTTAGAGAAGTCGCTAGGTTGCATGGCATGCCTAGGACTATTGTTTCTCGTCGCAATGTTAGATTTTTGAGTTACTTTTGGAATAATTTATGGGCTAAACTTGGCACAAAATCGTTGTTTTCTACTACTTGTCATCCTCAAACGGATGGACAAACTGAAGTTGTCAATAGAACTTTGGGAACACTTTTGCGTGCTATTCTTAAAAAGAACTTGGATTGACATTTCTCTGGACTTTATTTTGGAGTTGCCTAGGCCTAAGAAGAGGAGGGATTCTATTTTTGTAGTTGTGGATAGATTCTCTAAGATGGCACATTTTATAGCTTGTCATGAAACCAATGATGCTTCAAACATTACGGATTTGTTCTTTAGAGAAGTCGCTAGGTTGCATGGCATGCCTAGGACTATTGTTTCTCGTCGCAATGTTAGATTTTTGAGTTACTTTTGGAATAATTTATGGGCTAAACTTGGCACAAAATTGTTGTTTTCTACTACTTGTCATCCTCAAACGGATAGACAAACTGAAGTTGTCAATAGAACTTTGGGAACACTTTTTCGTGCTATTCTTAAAAGGAACTTGGATTGACATTTCTATGGACTTTAGTTTGGGGTTGCCTAGGCCTAAAAAGAGGAGGGATTCTATTTTTGTTATTGTGGATAGATTTTCTAAGATGGCACATTTTATAGCTTGTCATAAAAGCGATGATGCTTCAAACATTGCGGATTTGTTCTTTAGAGAAGTCGTTAGGTTGCATGGCATGCCTAGGACTATTGATTCTGGTCGCGATGTTAAATTCTTGAGCTACTTTTGGAAGACTTTATGGGCTAAACTTGGCACAAAATTGTTGTTTTCTACTACTTGTCATCCTCAAACAGATGGACAAACTGAAGTTGTCCATAGAACTTTGGGAACACTTTTGCGTGCTATTCTTAAAAGGAACTTGGATTGACATTTCTATGGACTTTAGTTTGGGGTTGCCTAGGCCTAAGAAGAGGAGGGATTCTTTTTTTGTAGTTGTGGATAGATTCTCTAAGATGACACATTTTATAGCTTGTCATGAAACCGATGATGCTTCAAACATTGTGGATTTGTTCTTTAGAGAAGTCGCTAGGTTGCATGGCATGCCTAGGACTATTATTTCTCGTCGCAATGTTAAATTTTTAAGTTACTTTTGGAATAATTTATGGGCTAAACTTGGAACAAAATTGTTGGTTTCTACTACTTGTCATCCTCAAACGGATGGACAAACTGAAGTTGTCCATAGAACTTTGGAAACACTTTTGCGTGTTATTCTTAAAAGGAACTTGGATTGACATTTCTATGGACTTTTGTTTGGGGTTGCCTAGGCCTAAGAAGAGGAGGGATTCTATTTTAGTTGTTGTGGATAGATTCTCTAAGATGGCACATTTTATAGCTTGTCATAAAATCGATGATGCTTCAAACATTGCGGATTTGTTCTTTAGAGAAGTCGTTAGGTTGCATGGCATGCCTAGGACTATTGATTCTTGTCGCGATGTTAAATTCTTGAGTTACTTTTGGAAGACTTTATGGGCTAAACTTGGCACAAAATTGTTGTTTTCTACTAGTTGTCATCCTCAAACAGATGGACAAACTGAAGTTGTCCATAGAACTTTGGAAACACTTTTGCGTGTTATTCTTAAAAGGAACTTGGATTGACATTTCTATGGACTTTAGTTTGGGGTTGCCTAGGCCTAAGAAGAGGAGGGATTCTATTTTAGTTGTTGTGGATAGATTCTCTAAGATGGCACTTTTTATAGCTTGTCATAAAACCGATGATGCTTCAAACATTGCGGATTTGTTCTTTAGAGAAGTCGCTAGGTTGCATGGCATGCCTGGGACTATTGTTTCTTGTCGCAATGTTAAATTTTTGAGTTACTTTTGGAATAATTTATGGGCTAAACTTGGCACAAAATTGTTGTTTTCTACTACTTGTCATCCTCAAACGGATGGACAAACTGAAGTTGTCATTGGAACTTTGGGAACACCTTTGCGTGCTATTCTTAAAAAGAACTTGGATTGACAATTCTATGGACTTTATTTTGGGGTTGCCTAGGACTAAGAAGGGGAGGGATTCTATTTTTGTTGTTGTGGATAGATTCTCTAAGATGGCACATTTTATAGCTTGTCATAAAACCGATGATGCTTCAAACATTGCGGATTTGTTCTTTAGAGAAGTCGCTAGGTTGCTTGGCATGCCTAGGACTATTGTTTCTGGTCGCGATGTTAAATTCTTGAGTTACTTTTGGAAGACTTTATGGGCTGAACTTGGCACAAAATTGTTGTTTTCTACTACTTGTCATCCTCAAACTGATGGACAAACTGAAGTTGTCAATAGAACTTTGGGAACACCTTTGCGTGCTATTCTTAAAAAGAACTTGGATTGACATTTCTATGGACTTTATTTTAGGGTTGCCTAGGACAAAGAAAGGGAGGGATTCTATTTTTGTTGTTGTGGATAGATTCTCTAAGATGGCACATTTTATAGCTTGTCATAAAACCGATGTTGCTTCAAACATTGCGGATTTTTTCTTTAGAGAAATCGCTAGGTTGCTTGGCATGCCTAGGACTATTGATTCTGTTCGCGATGTTAAATTCTTGAGTTACTTTTGGAAGACTTTATGGGCTGAACTTGGCACAAAATTGTTGTTTTCTACAACTTGTCATCCTCAAACTGAAGTTGTCAATAGAACTTTGGGAACACCTTTGCGTGCTATTCTTAAAAAGAACTTGGATTGATATTTCTAGGGACTTTATTTTGGGGTTGCCTAGGACTAAGAAGGGGATGTATTCTATTTTTGTTGTTGTGGATAGATTCTCTAAGATGGCACATTTTATAGCTTGTCATAAAACCGATGTTGCTTCAAACATTGCGGATTTTTTCTTTAGAGAAGTCGCTAGGTTGCTTGGCATGCCTAGGACTATTGTTTCTGGTCGCGATGTTAAATTCTTGAGTTACTTTTGGAAGACTTTATGGGCTGAACTTGGTACAAAATTGTTGGTTTCTACTATTTGTCATCCTCAAACAGATGGACAAACTGAAGTTGTCAATAGAACTTTGGGAACACCTTTGCGTGCTATTCTTAAAAAGAACTTGGATTGACAATTCTATGGACTTTATTTTGGGGTTGCCTTGGACTAAGAAGGGGAGGGATTCTATTTTTGTTGTTGTGGATAGATTCTCTAAGATTGGACATTTTAAAGCTTGTCATAAAACGGATGATGCTTCAAACAGTGCGGATTTTTTCTTTAGAGAAGTCGCTAGGTTGTTTGGCATGCCTAGGACTATTGTTTCTGGTCGCGATGTTAAATTCTTGAGTTACTTTTGGAAGACTTTATGGGCTGAACTTGGTACAAAATTGTTGTTTTCTACTACTTGTCATCATCAAACAAATGGACAAACTGAAGTTGTCAATAGAACTTTGAGAACACTTTTGCGTGCTATTCTTAAAAAGAACTTGGATTGACATTTCTATGGACTTTAGTTTGGGGTTGCCTAGGCCTAAGAAGAGGAGGGATTCTATTTTTGTAGTTGTGGATAGATTTTCTAAGATGACACATTTTATAGCTTGTCATGAAACCGATGATGCTTCAAACATTGCGGATTTGTTCTTTAGAGAAGTCGCTAGGTTGCATGGCATGCCTAGGACTATTGTTTCTCGTCTCAATGTTAAATTTTTAAGTTACTTTTGGAATAATTTATGGGCTAAACTTGGCAAAAAATTGTTGTTTTCTACTACTTGTCATCCTCAAACGGATGGACAAACTGAAGTTGTCAATAGAACTTTGGGAACACCTTTGCGTGCTATTCTTAAAAAGAACTTGGATTGACATTTCTCTGGACTTTATTTTGGAGTTGCCTAGGCCTAAGAAGAGGAGGGATTCTATTTTAGTTGTTGTGGATAGATTCTCTAAGATGGCACTTTTTATAGCTTGTCATAAAACTGATGATGTTTCAAACATTGCGGATTTGTTCTCTAGAGAATTCGCTAGGTTGCATGGCATGCCTAGGACTATTGTTTCTCGTCGCAATGTTAGATTTTTGAGTTACTTTGGGAATAATTTATGGGTTAAACTTGGCACAAAATTGTTGTTTTCTACTACTTGTCATTCTCAAACGGATGGACAAACTAAAGTTGTCAATAGAACTTTGGGAACACTTTTGCGTGCTATTCTTAAAAAGAACATGGATTGACATTTATCTGGACTTTATTTTGGAGTTGCCTAGGCCTAAGAAGAGGAGGGATTCTATTTTTGTAGTATTGGATAGATTCTCTAAGATGGCACATTTTATAGCTTGTCATGAAACCGATGATGCTTCAAACATTACGGATTTGTTCATTAGAGAAGTCGCTAGGTTGCATGGCATGCCTAGGACTATTGTTTCTCGTCGCAATGTTAAATTTTTGAGTTACTTTTGGAATAATTTATGGGCTAAACTTGGCACAAAATTGTTGTTTTCTACTATTTGTCATCCTCAAACAGATGGACAAACTGAAGTTGTCAATATAACTTTGAGAACACTTTTGCGTGCTATTCTTAAAAAGAACTTGGATTGACATTTCTATGGACTTTATTTTTGGGTTGTTGTGGATAGATTCTCTAAGATGGCACATTTTATAGCTTGTCATAAAACCGATGATGCTTCAAACATCGCGGAGTTGTTCTTTAGAGAAGTCGCTAGGTTGCATGGCATGCCTAGGACTATTGTTTCTCGTCGCAATGTTAGATTTTTGAGTTACTTTTGGAATAATTTATGGGCTAAACTTGGCACAAAATTGTTGTTTTCTACTACTTGTCATCCTCAAACGGATGGACAAACTGAAGTTGTCAATAGAACTTTGGGAACACTTTTGCGTGCTATTCTTAAAAAGAACTTGGATTGACATTTCTCTGGACTTTATTTTGGAGTTGCCTAGGCCTAAGAAGAGGAGGGATTCTATTTTTGTAGTTGTGGATAGATTCTCTAAGATGGCACATTTTATAGCTTGTCATGAAACCGATGATGCTTCAAACATTACGGATTTGTTCTTTAGAGAAGTCGCTAGGTTGTTTGGCATGCCTAGGACTATTGTTTATGGTCGCGATGTTAAATTCTTGAGTTACTTTTGGAATACTTTATGGGCTGAACTTGGTACAAAATTGTTGTTTTCTACTTCTTGTCATCCTCAAACAGATGGACAAACTGAAGTTGTCAATAGAACTTTGGGAACACTTTTGCGTGCTATTCTTAAAAAGAACTTGGATTGACATTTCTATGGACTTTATTTTGGGGTTGTTGTGGATAGATTCTCTAAGATGGCACATTTTATAGCTTGTCATAAAACCGATGATGCTTCAAACATTGCGGATTTGTTCTTTAGAGAAGTCGCTAGGTTGCATGGCATGCCTAGGACTATTGTTTCTCGTCGCAATGTTAGATTTTTGAGTTACTTATGGAATAATTTATGGACTAAACTTGGCACAAAATTTTTGTTTTCTACAATTGTCATCCTCAAACGGATGGACAAACTGAAGTTGTCAATAGAACTTTGGGAACACTTTTGCGTGCTATTCTTAAAAAGAACTTGGATTGACATTTCTCTGGACTTTATTTTGGAGTTGCCTAGGCCTAAAAAGAGGTGGGATTCTATATTTGTAGTTGTGGATAGATTCTCTAAGATGGCACATTTTATAGCTTGTCATGAAACCGATGATGCTTCAAACATTACGGATTTGTTCTTTAGAGAAGTCGCTAGGTTGAAAGCGGACCGGTTACGGTGGCCGGAAACGCAACGGAAGCACAAAAATCAAATTATATTATGTAAAATTTCGGCCACCCCATGAAAAATCTTGTGTAATATTTACAAAAATCAAACCATACAAAGGATGTTAAAGAAATGTACCTATCAACTTTAAAAAGTTGATTGTGGCTCCAACTTTGTTGACTAGCAACAAAGCTCTTGAATGGATGAAGATCTTCAAGCCTCCTCCTTACTCCAAAATTAAGCCCACCACCAACTAGGTAAATCCCCTCACAATTTGCACTAGAAAAATGTGAGGATTTATCAAAGAGAAGTGTGTGTTCTTAAACAATTCAAGAACACAAAGAAGAGAGAAAAATGGGAGAGAATTTTTAGAGCATGTTTCGGCCATCTCATGGTTGAGGGAAGGGAGAATGAATTCAATTCCTTGTCTTGGTGTTGCAAAAAGCAAAAGTGAAAAGTAGCATGCCTTGCATTATTTTATTAAAAAGTAATCTCCAACCCTTCACCTTCCATGCATGCATATTATATAGTTTTTAATCAAATTAAAAACTTTGGACTAAATTTAAATATCTCAAACACATTTGAGACTATTTAAACATTACTTGAATTTACTCAAGTCCCACTAGTTTAAATAATTATTTTAATTGAGCTCTACAAGACTCAATATTATTTAATTGATCCAACACTTGAATTAATTTAATTATTTGGGCTCTACTAGGCCCACTAGTGTTTAATTAATTCAACACTTGAATTAATTTATTTAGTCCATAATAATGTCTATGAAAATCACAATTTTCAATTACATTATTCACTTGGCCAAATTTTAATTTAGAAACACTTCCATAAATCAAAATTTACATTTCTCTCATAGAAGTCATACTTCTATTTTTCTTTACACTTATAAACTCATTTATAAGTTGTTCAACACATTGAACTATTTTCTCCTTTATAGAAGTCATACTTCTAATTTTACTTACGCTTATAAACTCCTTTATAAGCCGTTCAACACATTGAACTATTTTACTTCTCATCGGGATTTACAAAGCTAGTACTTGTGTGGCCCTCAATGGTTCATTGATACAACTAGCCGTGGGTTCACATCTCCATGTGATTCGGACTAAACATGTCCTTATTCGAGCATACCCCAATTGCTCCATTCTTACTTATCAACTTCTTGATAGTAAGAACGTCAGAACTCAAGTCTGATAGTACCCAACCAATCACGTTAAACGCCTAGCAGCATCGCTTACGTGATTCCCTAGGTATCACATGATAGTGCCTGCAAGAACCATTCAATTATGGTTAGCGTACAGTACGGTCCCTTCAACTCATATATCCCGATCGATTCGACAACCATTGGTTTATCGAGAGTTGTCAATGAATCGATACTATGTGTCATGTCGTAGTTGCATCGATGGTGTAATCTATGAAACACCTTTCATAATTACAACCATACTCTGGCCAGAGATTTCAACCTACATACACATGATAACACATAGGATATCCATACCCGAAGGTAAGCGGTGAATCCCCGACTACAATGCATCGACTCCTATGTGTTTCGACAGAACACCCAACCTTGCCACCTGATGACCCCATGAGAGTCGGTAAACAAGTCAAAGTGTAATTCTAGCACATAGAGTCTCAATGTTGTCCCGGGTCATAAGGACTAATTCTGTACAACCATAAACTAGGACTTTTCCACTCGATAAGTGAGAACCACTTGGAAAGTCCTTTTATGGAGGGTTGTTCAGTGCACTCTACAAGGAGCACCTATCTGCACGTTCGGACATCACAATGTCCCCTACCAATGAAACATGGTACTCACATCGCAGATACTAGTCTCTAACTCGAGCGGCCTATATCCTTCTTAGTGGCGGCTGAATCGACTAGGAACCGTTTAGAATATACAGTATTACAAATATGAGTTTCATGATACTCATCATATGAGCATCTCATATTCTTTCTACTATTTGTATATTCAAGGGCTTTATCTATGCAGCTAGCATGGGTATACAGATAAAGATGTGCCAAAGTAATAATTTCAAATATTATTAAAATAAAGACTGCTTATACATAGAGTTTCATTGTGAACACTCGGCCAACACTTGGCTCGACGGGCACCTACTCTAACAATCTCCCACTTGCACTAGAGCCAACTACCCATATGCATAAAACCCATTGATTCGCGATGCTTGTCGAATAATGGTCTAGGTAAAGGCTTAGCTAGTGGATCAACAACATAATCTGCGGAGCCGACTTTGTCAATAGACACTTCTCTTCTTTCCACAATCTCTCCGAGGATGTGGTACTTTCTCAATACGTGTTTGGACTTCTGATGAGACCTTGGCTCCTTTGCTTGAGCAAAAGCTCCCGTGTTGTCTCACAACACCGGGACAGGAGCAACTCCATTAGGAATGACATCCAACTCTTAGACGAAATTCCTTATCCAAACAGCCTCCCTTGCTGCATCTTATGCAGCAATGTATTCGGCCTCTGTGCTGGAATCCGTAATATTGTCTTGCTTGGAACTCTTCCAAGAGACAGCAGCACCATTGGGCACGAATACAAACCTAGAGGTTGACTTCGAGTTATCGATATCGCTTTGGAAGCTAGTGTCGGTATAGCCTTCCAATTTCAGTTCTCTACCCCCATAGACCAAGAACAACTTATTGGTCCTTCTCAACAACTTGAGGATGTCTTTCACAGCTTTCAGGTGTGGAAGACCAGGGTTCGATTGATATCCTTTCACTACACATAGTGCAAACGCCACGTCAGGACGTGTAGATATCATCCCATACATGATATTACCAATTTCCGAAGCATACGGAATGCGTGTCATCGTCACTATCTCTGCATCAGTCTCAGGAGACAGACTTGGATAGGGACACGCCATGACACATTGGTAGATGTCCTCTCAAGGACGCATCCATCGAGAACCGCTTCACGATGGTATCATGTATGTGAACTGGGTGAGACCAAGCCATCTTTTCGATCTATCTCAATAGATCTGTATCCCAATACAAAAGATGCTTCACCCAAGTCCTACATCGAGAACTCACTCGCTAATCATATCTTAGTTGATTGCAACATTCCTACATCATTCCCAATGAGTAGAATGTCATCAACATAAAATACCGGGAATGTCACAACACTCCCACTGACCTTCTTATACACACAGGGTCTCTCATGATTCTTAGTAAATCAAACTATTTGATTGTACTGTCGAATCTGAGGTTCCAACTCCTAGATGCCTGCTTTAGATCATAAATAGATCTTTGAAGTTTGCATACCATATGCTCACTTCCGATAGATATAAACCCTTCAGGTTTAGACATGTAAATAATTTTCTTAAAATCCCCATTTAAGAAAGTTTGTCTTGACATCCATCTGCCATATCTCATAGTCATACTATGCAGCTATGGCTAATAAAATCCTTATGGACTTGAGCATTGCGATTGGGAAAAGGTTTCCTCAAAGTCAACTCCTTGTCTTTGAGTACACCCTTTTGCCACCAATCGCGCCTTGAAGGTCAACACCTTCCCATCCTCCCCAAGTCCCTGTGGGAACAGTTCCCACAGGTGGATCCACAAGATCCTACACTTGGTTCGAATGCATGGAATTCATCTCAGATTCCATTGCTTCAAGCCACTTGGATGAATCGGCATCAGATAACGCTTTCTTGAAGGTCCTTGGATCACATCCATGGTTAGGCTCATCATGGCCCTCTTCAAGAAGCAGACCATACCTCATAGGTGGTCTCGAGACTTTCTCGTATATGCTAGGAGCTTGTATCTCCTCTCTTGGCTCATCGGGTGTGGGTTCTATAATTGTGGGTTTCTCTCGAACCTCTTCGAGTTCTATCATCTGCCTTTTTCTATCCAATAGAAAATCCCTTTCCAAAAAGGTTGCATTCCTAGAAACAAACACTTTTGTTTCTTGGGGATGATAGAAATGATATCCAACTTAATTCCTTGGATATCCCACGAAGTAACATAAAATTGATCAACAATCCAATTTATCTCCCACTTACCTGCTTCACATAAGCAGGGCTCCCCATATTCTAAGATAAGAATATTTGGGAGGCTTACCCATCCATATCTCATATGGTATCTGCCTTTGAATGGACATTTAGTAGAATATCTTTTACTTTTAAGTTATAGAGATCGTTTTCAAGTTCTCAAGTACCAATTAAACATTCATTCTTGTAAATGTTGCAAACACCTTTGCTAAATAAACAAGAATATCCATTTTTATCACAATAGAAATGGAAACAATGTTTTACACCAAACAGGTACAAACAAAACATCTCTTAAAATTAACTTAAAATCATTGTTCAATAATAAGTAAACATCCTTAATAGCCTTGGCAGCAACTCTTGCTCCATTGCCCATCCTCAAGAAGGTCACACCTTCCTTAAGCTTCCTACTTCTTCCCATCACCTGTAACCCATTACAGAGATGTGAGTCACAACCGGTATCTAATACCCAAGAAGTAGAGTTAATTAAAATGTTTACTTAAATCTAGAACATACCGTTTCCAGAACACTTCTGGGCAAGATATTCTTTGCAATTTCGCCTCCAATGTCCAGGCTTCTTGCAGTGATGACATACATCATTAGTCTTGTCAGCCTTAACTGGTCTGGCTGCCTCAACAGGGTTCGGAGATTGCCTCAACAGGGGCACGTTCTTCTCGGGACGTTGGAAAGAACTCTTCTTTCCCTTCCCATGTGGATCAATCTTCGTACCAGATGAAGAACCCACATAAAGAACCAACTTCTCTTTCTTGATGGTGGATTCAAACGTAACAAGCATGTTCACCAACTCCTCAAGGGTCGGTTCCATCTTGTTCATGTTGAAATTCACCACAAAAGGATCAAATGAGCTAGGCAGCGATAACAGCAACACGTCGGTGGTCAACTCCGAAGGCAAGATCAAATCCATGCCAACGAGCTTGTCCACGAGCCCGATCACCTTTAGGCCATGCTCATGGACCGAGGCCCCATCTCGCATGCGCAAAGTGATCAGCTCCTTGACGGTTGCATGCCTAAGAGGACGCGTTTGCTCTCCAAAGAGCTCCTTGAGGTGCAAATGAATGTCAGCAGCATTCTTTGCACCCTCAAAACGCCTCTGTAGCTCATCGTTCATAGAAGTCAGCATATAACACCTAGCTATCAAGTCATGGTCACACCATTCCTCGTAAGCCTGCAATTCCTCAGGAGTGCAGTCAGTCGGAGCCTCAACAGGGGGCGACTGAGTCAGTGTATATGTTACCCTTTCCGAATTTAAGACTATTTTCAAATTTCTTAGCCAAGTGAGGTAATTAGGTCCAGTTAATATGTGTTTGTCGAGTATTATAGATATCGAATTGCGCATCGAAGACATTGTCGATTTGTACTGAAAAGTAAAAACAGATAAATGTTGATGACTATTTTAAATATTTAGTAAGATATGAAGTTTGGACTTATACTTCATAAATATTTGCTCCCACTGTTTTGACATCTTTCACTACCCTCTAGTGAAAACGGGAAACTCCTTTCCTCAGTAGGTACGTAAGGTCCAATTAGCGAATTATGATCCCGAATAATATCAGCCAATCACAAAACCTAAAAGGTAGTTTCCAATTGCATCACAATGCAACCCTTAACGTAAACTTTTGTCTCACGTTTGATTAGGACCCAATAATATGACGTCGTTCATCTTCACGTGTCAAGCCTTACCCATCGATGTTGAACCTTAATGGACGGTCGCCATGAGTTCCCTCAATAATATGAGCCGAAATCATGGGAGTTCCACGTAGTTCACATCACCATGTCAATGGATGTCACTGCTTTCCGGCACCCAGGGCCCCCCCAATAATATGAGCCGAGCCCCGAGTACGGGTAGCGTTCATCATGCACCCATTGTCGATGGAAGACAAGGAAATTATAAACAAATTTATAATTCCCCTTTTCGGGCTTGATATTAATTTTGAATCTTATTCAAAATGAGGGTTTTTAATTTTGAAAGGTCTCATCATTAATTTTATTTTAAAACCTCGCCATGTTTGATCGTATGTTTGCCGGATTCATGCAACTTTGTTATTATAATAATAATAACGCACATACTCATTATTTATAACATATCATGCATATATCATAAATAGAAAACAATACAAGGATGATCAATCGCCCCAAAACTAATGGCCCGTGTGAGCCAAACACGGGCCTAGGTCCAATCCTAGGGTAAATGCACGGGATGCAATGCAACTATACTATTACATTAGCATCCAATATTACATGTCTTCGATCTTCATAATCACCAAGGCCACCATCTTCCAATCTTGATCTTCCCCTATTCTAATATTTACAAATAAATATCCATGGCACATAGGGATACATCTCATGGGGTGGGAACGGGTCATAAACCAAGCCCACTTTAAAAATTGATAATTATTACAATCATACAACACAAATATCCTAGCATACACCTAGCAAATTGGGCTTGGGCTTTTGATCATCCTTCATGCATAATATCACATATCATACACCATCAATTAATTATCACTATAATTAATTGATCCAATATTATATATCTTGATCCAATCACTAACCGCCACAATTATAAATTAAATTAACAAAGTATACAAACACCTTTGTCTACTTTCAAATTAATTTATTTATAATCGAATTTCTTGTAAATCACAATTTACTATAAATAATTAAAGTCCAACTTCAATTATTTATTTTATGAGAAAACATGTGCAACAATTGTAAATTTAAACTTAAGGGCCCAAAAACCATTTTTCACCAAAAATACTTTGGCCCATTTAAATTTCACAAATTATGTTGTCCATCCAATGGCCCAACATCTCAAGGCCCATGACACTTGGATTAACCAAAACACTTTTGGAAACCCTAGCCGTCATCGCCGTCGCCGGAGCTACGTCGCCGGATTCCGGCAACAACAAAAAAATTTTTTTTTTTATTTTAAAAACTGAACATTTCGGGCAGCCCCTCGGGCTGCCCTATGCTGCCCGAAATATTCGGGCAGCCCCCTCGGGCAGCCCCTCGGGCTGCCCGAAAAATATTTTTTTTTTTTTTGTTTTTCTTCAAAAATTTCGGCCCTATCAAATCTTGCACCAAAAAATTTCTCAAGCGGTTAGAAATCGATCTCAACATAATATTACGTAAATATTACACAAAATCCGTAACCTTAGCTCGGATACCACTTGAAAGCGGACCGGTTACGGTGGCCGGAAACGCAACGGAAGCACAAAAATCAAATTATATTATGTAAAATTTCGGCCACCCCATGAAAAATCTTGTGTAATATTTACAAAAATCAAACCATACAAAGGATGTTAAAGAAATGTACCTATCAACTTTAAAAAGTTGATTGTGGCTCCAACTTTGTTGACTAGCAACAAAGCTCTTGAATGGATGAAGATCTTCAAGCCTCCTCCTTACTCCAAAATTAAGCCCACCACCAACTAGGTAAATCCCCTCACAATTTGCACTAGAAAAATGTGAGGATTTATCAAAGAGAAGTGTGTGTTCTTAAACAATTCAAGAACACAAAGAAGAGAGAAAAATGGGAGAGAATTTTTAGAGCATGTTTCGGCCATCTCATGGTTGAGGGAAGGGAGAATGAATTCAATTCCTTGTCTTGGTGTTGCAAAAAGCAAAAGTGAAAAGTAGCATGCCTTGCATTATTTTATTAAAAAGTAATCTCCAACCCTTCACCTTCCATGCATGCATATTATATAGTTTTTAATCAAATTAAAAACTTTGGACTAAATTTAAATATCTCAAACACATTTGAGACTATTTAAACATTACTTGAATTTACTCAAGTCCCACTAGTTTAAATAATTATTTTAATTGAGCTCTACAAGACTCAATATTATTTAATTGATCCAACACTTGAATTAATTTAATTATTTGGGCTCTACTAGGCCCACTAGTGTTTAATTAATTCAACACTTGAATTAATTTATTTAGTCCATAATAATGTCTATGAAAATCACAATTTTCAATTACATTATTCACTTGGCCAAATTTTAATTTAGAAACACTTCCATAAATCAAAATTTACATTTCTCTCATAGAAGTCATACTTCTATTTTTCTTTACACTTATAAACTCATTTATAAGTTGTTCAACACATTGAACTATTTTCTCCTTTATAGAAGTCATACTTCTAATTTTACTTACGCTTATAAACTCCTTTATAAGCCGTTCAACACATTGAACTATTTTACTTCTCATCGGGATTTACAAAGCTAGTACTTGTGTGGCCCTCAATGGTTCATTGATACAACTAGCCGTGGGTTCACATCTCCATGTGATTCGGACTAAACATGTCCTTATTCGAGCATACCCCAATTGCTCCATTCTTACTTATCAACTTCTTGATAGTAAGAACGTCAGAACTCAAGTCTGATAGTACCCAACCAATCACGTTAAACGCCTAGCAGCATCGCTTACGTGATTCCCTAGGTATCACATGATAGTGCCTGCAAGAACCATTCAATTATGGTTAGCGTACAGTACGGTCCCTTCAACTCATATATCCCGATCGATTCGACAACCATTGGTTTATCGAGAGTTGTCAATGAATCGATACTATGTGTCATGTCGTAGTTGCATCGATGGTGTAATCTATGAAACACCTTTCATAGTTACAACCATACTCTGGCCAGAGATTTCAACCTACATACACATGATAACACATAGGATATCCATACCCGAAGGTAAGCGGTGAATCCCCGACTACAATGCATCGACTCCTATGTGTTTCGACAGAACACCCAACCTTGCCACCTGATGACCCCATGAGAGTCGGTAAACAAGTCAAAGTGTAATTCTAGCACATAGAGTCTCAATGTTGTCCCGGGTCATAAGGACTAATTCTGTACAACCATAAACTAGGACTTTTCCACTCGATAAGTGAGAACCACTTGGAAAGTCCTTTTATGGAGGGTTGTTCAGTGCACTCTACAAGGAGCACCTATCTGCACGTTCGGACATCACAATGTCCCCTACCAATGAAACATGGTACTCACATCGCAGATACTAGTCTCTAACTCGAGCGGCCTATATCCTTCTTAGTGGCGGCTGAATCGACTAGGAACCGTTTAGAATATACAGTATTACAAATATGAGTTTCATGATACTCATCATATGAGCATCTCATATTCTTTCTACTATTTGTATATTCAAGGGCTTTATCTATGCAGCTAGCATGGGTATACAGATAAAGATGTGCCAAAGTAATAATTTCAAATATTATTAAAATAAAGACTGCTTATACATAGAGTTTCATTGTGAACACTCGGCCAACACTTGGCTCGACGGGCACCTACTCTAACATAGGTTGCATGGCATGCCTAGTACTATTGTTTCTCGTCGCAATGTTAAATTTTTGAGTTACTTTTGGAATAATTTATGGGCTAAACTTGGCACAAAATTGTTGTTTTCTACTACTTGTCATTCTCAAACAGATGGACAAACTGAAGTTGTCAATAAAACTTTGGTAATACGTTTGCGTGCTATTCTTAAAAAGAACTTGGATTGACATTTCTATGGACTTTAGTTTGGGGTTGCCTAGGCCTAAGAAGAGGAGGGATTCTATTTTTGTAGTTGTGGATAGATTCTCTAAGATGACACATTTTATAGCTTGTCATGAAACCGATGATGCTTCAAACATTGTGGATTTGTTCTTTAGAGAATTCGCTAGGTTGCATGGCATGCCTAGGACTATTGTTTCTCGTCGCAATGTTAAATTTTTGAGTTACTTTTGGAAAAATTTACGGGCTAAACTTGGCACAAAATTGTTGTTGTGACACCCCTGACCTCTTTAAATAAAATACGCAGCGGAATAAAAATAATTTTCTTCAAAATATGGAAGGAGTTTCAAAATACATTTTCTTTCAACATCTTACAAAATAACAATACATGATCATTCAATGGATAAAGCAAAATACAAAACGTCCTTGCTATGATCATGGCCAAAATCTTCCTTCCAACGGTGTATGCATATGACCCCCATCCACGATCACTGCCCTGATCTGTCACTCTTATCTGCATCACATGAAATAACTGGAATGAGAATAAATCTCAGCAAGTGGAACTCTTACATAGCAATGACATTATACTCTGAAAACATAGCTTTGAAATCATAAATACCATCAACTCTGAAACATGAATACTATAACTGTAGCAATAGCAATAGCAATAGATAGCAATACGATGGTATTCTCTTTTCTATGGTTGGATTGATATCAATAGTATCTCTGTCTGTGGTTGCAAATATCCCATCGATATAAATCGATAACTGTGAGGGATAAAAGCCTATGGTCGATGATCATCTAATTGCATGCAATGCTCTGACTATGATTCAATCAATCCAATAAAAACATTTGAATTCTCAATAACATTTAAAGCCGTCGTTTCGCAATCTCTTATTTTCTTTTGTATTCCCTTTTAACAATAGTGAGACATACAATGCCTCCAATAGATAATCAATGAAATCAATACATAACAATGGATCAATGGAAGGGAATAACACTTTGAAACCTTTAAAACACAATACATATAATATCATGTGAGCACAAAGGATGAAATTCCACTTACAAACCAATAGAACACCTCCAACTAAACTCTTGGTACACCACCTACAACAATAATCCATAAACAACACCAAAATCAACTCTATATCCAAAAATACAAGTCAAATATCCCATTAAACCAACAATAACAACACCCTATAACAACTCATCTCCAAAAACCATACTAGAATCGCACCAAAAACTTACCTAAGCTTCCTAGCACCAAGGAGAACCTCGATCTCAAGTCGAAAATCGAACTAGATCCAAGAATCAAAGGTAGGAAATGGATGAAATGGAAGAAAACCCTTGCTCCTTAGAGAGAAAAACGAGATTGAAGGGGAAAGAAGAAGAGAAATGAAGTCAAATCATCCAAAAAGTTACTTTAAATCTCGACCATACCTCCAAAAAGCAAGACCGCGGGTGCGGCACTGCAAGGACCGCGGGTGCGCCAAGCCTACGACCAAAAACCATTTTCTGAACCACTGAGACCGCGGGTGCGGTCCTTACATGACCGCGGGTGCGATCTACCTTCGGACCAAATCTTACTCTGCGCACAGCTTCTACAAAGATCGCCTCAGAAACGCCTCTTCCCGTCCGAATTGGAAAAAGTGGTAAACTACAAAGTTGTAGCTCTATGTCTTATCTTGACGCCCTCAAAATTTCAGATCATTTGGAGGTCTGAGTAAAACGTTATGCTAAATCTCCCAACCTGTGTCACTGGAGGAACGTCGAAACACACAACACTCTTCGGGACACTTTTGGCTTACCTTCCACAATGATTTGAACAAAACTCAAAATAATAAAGTTATAGCCTTATGTCTTATCTAACCACTCCAATTGGCCTCACCTCATTTGGATCAATATACTATTTATCATGAATTTAATCGTAACACCGCTACAATAACACTGCACATCATCTATAACCAACCATACTATAAATCATAACTCGAAACTCTTAACATCCAAACTATACATAAACTTACCCAAATAGCCAATAATCATACAAAATCTTAAACCATACCGTACACCGGGCTCGGCTATTACAGTTGTTTTCTACTACTTGTCATTCTCAAACAGATGGACAAACTGAAGTTGTCAATAAAACTTTGGGAACACTTTTGCGTGCTATTCTTAAAAAGAACTTGGATTGACATTTCTATGGACTTTAGTTTGGGATTGCCTAGGCCTAAGAAGATGAGGGATTCCATTTTTGTAGTTGTGGATAGATTCTCTAAGATGGCACATTTTATAGATTGTCATGAAACCGTTGATGCTTCAAACATTGCGGATTTGTTCTTTAGAGAAGTCGCTAGGTTGCATGGCATGCCTAGGACTATTGTTTCTCGTCGCAATGTTAAATTTTTAAGTTACTTTTGGAATAATTTATGGGCTAAACTTGGCACGAAATTGTTGATTTCTACTACTTGTCAACCTCAAACGGATGGACAAACTGAAGTTGTCAATAGAACTTTGGGAACACTTTTTCGTGCTATTCTTAAAAGGAACTTGGATTGACATTTCTATGGACTTTAGTTTGGGGTTGCCTAGGCCTAAAAAGAGGAGGGATTCTATTTTTGTTATTGTGGATAGATTTTCTAAGATGGCACATTTTATAGCTTGTCATAAAAGCGATGATGCTTCAAACATTGCGGATTTGTTCTTTAGAGAAGTCGTTAGGTTGCATGGCATGCCTAGGACTATTGATTCTGGTCGCGATGTTAAATTCTTGAGCTACTTTTGGAAGACTTTATGGGCTAAACTTGGCACAAAATTGTTGTTTTCTACTACTTGACATCCTCAAACAGATGGACAAACTGAAGTTGTCCATAGAACTTTGGGAACACTTTTGCGTGCTATTCTTAAAAGGAACTTGGATTGACATTTCTATGGACTTTAGTTTGGGGTTGCCTAGGCCTAAGAAGAGGAGGGATTCGATTTTTGTAGTTGTGGATAGATTCTCTAAGATGGCACATTTTATAGCTTGTCATGAAACCGATGATGCTTCAAACATTGCGGATTTGTTCTTTAGAGAAGTCGCTAGGTTGCATGGCATGCCTAGGACTATTCTTTCTCGTCGCAATGTTAAATTTTTAAGTTACTTTTGGAATAATTTATGGGCTAAACTTGGCACAAAATTGTTGGTTTCTACTACTTGTCATCCTCAAACGGATGAACAAACTGAAGTTGTCAATAGAACTTTAGGAACACTTTTTCGTGCTATTCTTAAAAGGAACTTGGATTGACATTTCTATTGACTTTAGTTTTGGGTTGCCTAGGCCTAAGAAGAGGAGGGATTCTATTTTTGTTATTGTGGATAGATTTTCTAAGATGGCACATTTTATAGCTTGTCATAAAATCGATGATGCTTCAAACATTGCGGATTTGTTCTTTAGAGGAGTCGTTAGGTTGCATGGCATGCCTAGGACTATTGATTCTGGTCGCGATGTTAAATTCTTGAGTTACTTTTGGAAGACTTTATGGGCTAAACTTGGCACAAAATTGTTGTTTTCTACTAGTTGTCATCCTCAAACAGATGGACAAACTGAAGTTGTCCATAGAACTTTGGGAACACTTTTGCGTGTTATTCTTAAAAGGAACTTGGATTGACATTTCTATGGACTTTAGTTTGGGGTTGCTTAGGCCTAAGAAGAGGAGGGATTCTATTTTAGTTGATGTGGATAGATTCTCTAAGATGGCACTTTTTATAGCTTGTCATAAAACTGATGATGCTTCAAACATTGCGGATTTGTTCTTTAGAGAAGTCGCTAGGTTGCATGGCATGCCTGGGACTATTGTTTCTTGTAGCAATGTTAAATTTTTGAGTTACTTTTGGAATAATTTATGGGCTAAACTTGGCACAAAATTGTTTTTTTCTACTACTTGTCATCCTCAAACGGATGGACAAACTGAAGATGTCATTGGAACTTTGGGAACACCTTTGCGTGCTATTCTTAAAAAGAACTTGGATTGACAATTCTATGGACTTTATTTTGGGGTTGCCTAGGACTAAGAAGGGGAGGGATCCTATTTTTGTTGTTGTGGATAGATTCTCTAAGATGGCACATTTTATAGCTTGTCATAAAACCGATGATGCTTCAAACATTGCGGATTTGTTCTTTAGAGAAGTCGCTAGGTTGCTTGGCATGCCTAGGACTATTGTTTCTGGTCGCGATGTTAAATTCTTGAGTTACTTTTGGAAGACTTTATGGGCTGAACTTGGCACAAAATTGTTGTTTTCTACTACTTGTCGTCCTCAAACTGATGGACAAACTGAAGTTGTCAATAGAACTTTGGGAACACCTTTGCGTGCTATTCTTAAAAAGAACTTGGATTGACATTTCTATGGACTTTATTTTGGGGTTGCCTAGGACAAAGAAAGGGAGGGATTCTATTTTTGTTGTTGTGGATAGATTCTCTAAGATGGCAGATTTTATAGCATGTCATAAAACCGATGTTGCTTCAAACATTGCGGATTTTTTCTTTAGAGAAATCGCTAGGTTGCTTGGCATGCCTTGGACTATTGATTCTGTTCGCGATGTTAAATTCTTGAGTTACTTTTGGAAGACTTTATGGGCTGAACTTGGCACAAAATTGTTGTTTTCTACAACTTGTCATCCTCAAACTGATGGACAAAATGAAGTTGTCAATAGAACTTTGGGAACACCTTTGCGTGCTATTCTTAAAAAGAACTTGGATTGACATTTCTAGGGACTTTATTTTGGGGTTGCCTAGGACTAAAAAGGGGATGTATTCTATTTTTGTTGTTGTGGATAGATTCTCTAAGATGGCACATTTTATAGCTTGTCATAAAACCGATGTTGCTTCAAACATTGCGGATTTTTTCTTTAGAGAAGTCGCTAGGTTGCTTGGCATGCCTAGGACTATTGTTTCTGGTCGCGATGTTAAATTCTTGAGTTACTTTTGGAAGACTTTATGGGCTGAACTTGGTACAAAATTGTTGTTTTCTACTACTTGTCATCCTCAAACAGATGGACAAACTGAAGTTGTCAATAGAACTTTGGGAACACCTTTGCGTGCTATTCTTAAAAAGAACTTGGATTGACAATTCTATGGACTTTATTTTGGGGTTGCCTTGGACTAAGAAGGGGAGGGATTCTATTTTTGTTGTTGTGGATAGATTCTCTAAGATTGCACATTTTAAAGCTTGTCATAAAATGGATGATGCTTCAAACAGTGCGGATTTGTTCTTTAGAGAAGTCGCTAGGTTGTTTGGCATGCCTAGGACTATTGTTTCTGGTCGCGATGTTAAATTCTTGAGTTACTTTTGGAAGACTTTATGGGCTGAACTTGGTACAAAATTGTTGTTTTCTACTACTTGTCATCATCAAACAGATGGACAAACTGAAGTTGTCAATAGAACTTTGAGAACACTTTTGCGTGCTATTCTTAAAAAGAACTTGGATTGACATTTCTATGGACTTTAGTTTGGGGTTGCCTAGGCCTAAGAAGAGGAGGGATTCTATTTTTGTAGTTGTGGATAGATTCTCTAAGATGGCACATTTTATAGCTTGTCATGAAACCGATGATGCTTCAAGCATTGCGGATTTGTTCTTTAGAGAAGTCGCTAGGTTGCATGGCATGCCTAGGACTATTGTTTCTCGTCTCAATGTTAAATTTTTAAGTTACTTTTGGAATAATTTATGGGCTAAACTTGGCAAAAAATTGTTGTTTTCTACTACTTGTCATCCTCAAACGGATGGACAAACTGAAGTTGTCAATAGAACTTTGGGAACACCTTTGCGTGCTATTCTTAAAAAGAACTTGGATTGACATTTCTCTGGACTTTATTTTGGAGTTGCCTAGGCCTAAGAAGAGGAGGGATTCTATTTTAGTTGTTGTGGATAGATTCTCTAAGATGGCACTTTTTATAGCTTGTCATAAAACTGATGATGTTTCAAACATTGCGGATTTGTTCTTTAGAGAATTCGCTAGGTTGCATGGCATGCCTAGGACTATTGTTTCTCGTCGCAATGTTAGGTTTTTGAGTTACTTTGGGAATAATTTATGGGTTAAACTTGGCACAAAATTGTTGTTTTCTACTACTTGTCATCCTCAAACGGATGGACAAACTGAAGTTGTCAATAGAACTTTGAGAACACTTTTGCGTGCTATTCTTAAAAAGAACTTGGATTGACATTTATCTGGACTTTATTTTGGAGTTGCCTAGGCCTAAGAAGAGGAGGGATTCTATTTTTGTAGTATTGGATAGATTCTCTAAGATGGCACATTTTATAGCTTGTCATGAAACCGATGATGCTTCAAACATTACGGATTTGTTCATTAGAGAAGTCGCTAGGTTGCATGGCATGCCTAGGACTATTGTTTCTCGTCGCAATGTTAAATTTTTGAGTTACTTTTGGAATAATTTATGGGCTAAACTTGGCACAAAATTGTTGATTTCTACTACTTGTCATCCTCAAACAGATGGACAAACTGAAGTTGTCAATATAACTTTGGGAACACTTTTGCGTACTATTCTTAAAAAGAACTTGGATTGACATTTCTATGGACTTTATTTTTGGGTTGTTGTGGATAGATTCTCTAAGATGGCACATTTTATAGCTTGTCATAAAACAGATGATGTTTCAAACATCGCGGAGTTGTTCTTTAGAGAAGTCGCTAGGTTGCATGGCATGCCTAGGACTATTGTTTCTCGTCGCAATGTTAGATTTTTGAGTTACTTTTGGAATAATTTATGGGCTAAACTTGGCACAAAATTGTTGTTTTCTACTACTTGTCATCCTCAAACGGATGGACAAACTGAAGTTGTCAATAGAACTTTGGGAACACTTTTGCGTGCTATTCTTAAAAAGAACTTGGATTGACATTTCTCTGGACTTTATTTTAAAGTTGCCTAGGCCTAAGAAGAGGAGGGATTCTATTTTTGTAGTTGTGGATAGATTCTCTAGGATGGCACATTTTATAGCTTGTCATGAAACCGATGATGCTTCAAACATTACTGATTTGTTCTTTAGAGAAGTCGCTAGGTTGCATGGCATGCCTAGTACTATTGTTTCTCGTCGCAATGTTAGATTTTTGAGTTACTTTTGGAATAATTTATGGGCTAAACTTGGAACAAAATTGTTGTTTTCTACTACTTGTCGTCCTCAAACGGATGGACAAACTGAAGTTGTCAATAGAACTTTGGGAACACTTTTGCGTGCTATTCTTAAAAAGAACTTGGATTGACATTTCTATGGACTTTATTTTGGGGTTGTTGTGGATAGATTCTCTAAGATGGCACATTTTATAGCTTGTCATAAAACCGATGATGCTTCAAACATTGCGGATTTGTTCTTTAGAGAAGTCGCAAGGTTGCATAGCATGCCTAGGACTATTGTTTCTCGTCGCAATGTTAGATTTTTGAGTTACTTATAGAATAATTTATGGGCTAAACTTGGCACAAAATTTTTGTTTTCTACTACTTGTCATCCTAAAACGGATGGACAAACTGAAGTTGTCAATAGAACTTTGGGAACACTTTTGCGTGCTATTCTTAAAAAGAACTTGGATTGACATTTCTCTGGACTTTATTTTGGAGTTGCCTAGGCCTAAGAAGAGGAGGGATTCTATATTTGTAGTTGTGGATAGATTCTCTAAGATGGCACATTTTATAGCTTGTCATGAAACCGATGATGCTTCAAACATTACGGATTTGTTCTTTAGAGAAGTCGCTAGGTTGCATGGCATGCCTAGTACTATTGTTTCTCGTCGCAATGTTAAATTTTTGAGTTACTTTTGGAATAATTTATGGGCTAAACTTGGCACAAAATTGTTGTTTTCTACTACTTGTCATTCTCAAACAGATGGACAAACTGAAGTTATCAATAAAACTTTGGTAATACGTTTGCGTGCTATTCTTAAAAAGAACTTGGATTGACATTTCTATGGACTTTAGTTTGGGGTTGCCTAGGCCTAAGAAGAGGAGGGATTCTATTTTTGTAGTTGTGGATAGATTCTCTAAGATGGCACATTTTATAGCTTGTCATGAAACCGATGATGCTTCAAACATTGTGGATTTGTTCTTTAGAGAATTCGCTAGGTTGCATGGCATGTTAGGACTATTGTTTCTCGTCGCAATGTTAAATTTTTGAGTTACTTTTGGAACAATTTACAGGCTAAACTTGGCACAAAATTGTTGTTTTCTACTACTTGTCATTCTCAAACAGATGGACAAACTGAAGTTGTCAATAAAACTTTGGGAACACTTTTGCGTGCTATTCTTAAAAAGAACTTGGATTGACATTTCTATGGACTTTAGTTTGGGATTGCCTTGGCCTAAGAAGAGGAGGGATTCCATTTTTGTAGTTGTGGATAGATTCTCTAAGATGGCACATTTTATAGATTGTCATGAAACCGATGATGCTTCAAACATTGCGGATTTGTTCTTTAGAGAAGTCGCTAGGTTGCATGACATGCCTAGGACTATTGTTTCTCGTCGCAATGTTAAATTTTTAAGTTACTTTTGGAATAATTTATGGGCTAAACTTGGCACGAAATTGTTGGTTTCTACTACTTGTCAACCTCAAACGGATGGACAAACTGAAGTTGTCAATAGAACTTTGGGAACACTTTTTCGTGCTATTCTTAAAAGGAACTTGGATTGACATTTCTATGGACTTTATTTTGGGATTGCCTAGGCCTAAGAAGATGAGGGATTCCATTTTTGTAGTTGTGGTTAGATTCTCTAAGATGGCACATTTTATAGATTGTCATGAAACCGATGATGCTTCAAACATTGCGGATTTGTTCTTTAGAGAAGTCGCTAGGTTGCATGGCATGCCTAGGACTATTGTTTCTCGTCGCAATGTTAAATTTTTAAGTTACTTTTGGAATAATTTATGGGCTAAACTTGGCCCGAAATTGTTGATTTATACTACTTGTCAACCTCAAACGGATGGACAAACTGAAGTTGTCAATAGAACTTTGGGAACACTTTTTCGTGCTATTCTTAAAAGGAACTTGGATTGACATTTCTATGGACTTTAGTTTGGGGTTGCCTCGGCCTAAAAAGAGGATGGATTCTATTTTTGTTATTGTGGATATATTTTCTAAGATGGCACATTTTATAGCTTGTCATAAAAGCGATGATGCTTCAAACATGGCGGATTTGTTCTTTAGAGAAGTCGTTAGGTTGCATGGCATGCCTAGGACTATTGATTCTGGTCGCGATGTTAAATTCTTGAGCTACTTTTGGAAGACTTTATGGGCTAAACTTGGCACAAAATTGTTGTTTTCTACTACTTGTCATCCTCAAACAGATGGACAAAGTGAAGTTGTCCATAGAACTTTGGGAACACTTTTGCGTGCTATTCTTAAAAGGAACTTGGATTGACATTTCTATGGACTTTAGTTTGGGGTTGCCTAGGCCTAAGAAGAGGAGGGATTCTATTTTTGTAGTTGTGGATAGATTCTCTAAGATGGCACATTTTATAGCTTGTCATGAAACCGATGATGCTTCAAACATTGCGGATTTGTTCTTTAGAGAAGTCGCTAGGTTGCATGGCATGCCTAGGACTATTATTTCTCGTCGCAATGTTAAATTTTTAAGTTACTTTTGGAATAATTTATGGGCTAAACTTGGCACAAAATTGTTGGTTTATACTACTTGTCATCCTCAAACGGATGGACAAACTGAAGTTGTCAATAGAACTTTAGGAACACTTTTTCGTGCTATTCTTAAAAGGAACTTGGATTGACATTTCTATGGACTTTATTTTGGGGTTGCCTAGGCCTAAGAAGAGGAGGGATTCTATTTTTGTTATTGTGGATAGATTTTCTAAGATGGCACATTTTATAGCTTGTCATAAAACCGATGATGCTTCAAACATTGCGGATTTGTTCTTTAGAGAAGTCGCTAGGTTGCTTGGCATGCCTAGGACTATTGTTTCTGGTCGCGATGTTAAATTCTTGAGTTACTTTTGGAAGACTTTATGGGCTGAACTTGGCACAAAATTGTTGTTTTCTACTACTTGTCATCCTCAAACAGATGGACAAACTGAAGTTGTCCATAGAACTTTGGGAACACTTTTGCGTGTTATTCTTAAAAGGAACTTGGATTGACATTTCTATGGACTTTAGTTTGGGGTTGCCTAGGCCTAAGAAGAGGAGGGATTCTATTTTAGTTGTTGTGGATAGATTCTCTAAGATGGCACTTTTTATAGCTTGTCATAAAACCGATGATGCTTCAAACATTGCGGATTTGTTCTTTAGAGAAGTCGCTAGGTTGCATGGCATGCCTGGGACTATTGTTTCTTGTCGCAATGTTAAATTTTTGAGTTACTTTTGGAATAATTTATGGGCTAAACTTGGCACAAAATTGTTGTTTTCTACTACTTGTCATCCTCAAACGGATGGACAAACTGAAGTTGTCATTGGAACTTTGGGAACACCTTTGCGTGCTATTCTTAAAAAGAACTTGGATTGACAATTCTATGGACTTTATTTTGGGGTTGCCTAGGACTAAGAAGGGGAGGGATTCTATTTTTGTTGTTGTGGATAGATTCTCTAAGATGGCACATTTTATAGCTTGTCATAAAACCGATGATGCTTCAAACATTGCGGATTTGTTCTTTAGAGAAGTCTCTAGGTTGCTTGGCATGCCTAGGACTATTGTTTCTGGTCACGATGTTAAATTCTTGAGTTACTTTTGGAAGACTTTATGGGCTGAACTTGGCACAAAATTGTTGTTTTCTACTACTTGTCATCCTCAAACTGATGGACAAACTGAAGTTGTCAATAGAACTTTGGGAACACCTTTGCGTGCTATTCTTAAAAAGAACTTGGATTGACATTTCTATTGACTTTATTTTTGGGTTGCCTAGGACAAAGAAAGGGAGGGATTCTATTTTTGTTGTTGTGGATAGATTCTCTAAGATGGCAGATTTTATAGCATGTCATAAAACCGATGTTGCTTCAAACATTGCGGATTTTTTCTTTAGAGAAATCGCTAGGTTGCTTGGCATGCCTTGGACTATTGATTCTGTTCGCGATGTTAAATTCTTGAGTTACTTTTGGAAGACTTTATGGGCTGAACTTGGCACAAATTGTTGTTTTCTACAACTTGTCATCCTCAAACTGATGGACAAACTGAAGTTGTCAATAGAACTTTGGGAACACCTTTGCGTGCTATTCTTAAAAAGAACTTGGATTGACATTTCTAGGGACTTTATTTTGGGGTTGCCTAGGACTAAGAAGGGGATGTATTCTATTTTTGTTGTTGTGGATAGATTCTCTAAGATGGCACATTTTATAGCTTGTCATAAAACCGATGTTGCTTCAAACATTGCGGATTTTTTCTTTAGAGAAGTCGCTAGGTTGCTTGGCATGCCTAGGACTATTGTTTCTGGTCGCGATGTTAAATTCTTGAGTTACTTTTGGAAGACTTTATGGGCTGAACTTGGTACAAAATTGTTGTTTTCTACTACTTGTCATCCTCAAACAGATGGACAAACTGAAGTTGTCAATATAACTTTGGGAACACCTTTGCGTGCTATTCTTAAAAAGAACTTGGATTGACAATTCTATGGACTTTATTTTGGGGTTGCCTTGGACTAAGAAGGGGAGGGATTCTATTTTTGTTGTTGTGGATAGATTCTCTAAGATTGCACATTTTAAAGCTTGTCATAAAACGGATGATGCTTCAAACAGTGCGGATTTGTTCTTTAGAGAAGTCGCTAGGTTGTTTGGCATGCCTAGGACTATTGTTTCTGGTCGCGATGTTAAATTCTTGAGTTACTTTTGGAAGACTTTATGGGCTGAACTTGGTACAAAATTGTTGTTTTCTACTACTTGTCATCATCAAACAGATGGACAAACTGAAGTTGTCAATAGAAATTTAAGAACACTTTTGCGTGCTATTCTTAAAAAAACTTGGATTGACATTTCTATGGACTTTAGTTTGGGGTTGCCTAGGCCTAAGAAGAGTAGGGATTCTATTTTTGTAGTTGTGGATAGATTCTCTAAGATGGCACATTTTATAGCTTGTCATGAAACCGATGATACTTCAAACATTGCGGATTTGTTCTTTAGAGAAATCGCTAGGTTGCATGGCATGCCTAGGACTATTGTTTCTCGTCTCAATGTTAAATTTTTAAGTTACTTTTGGAATAATTTATGGGCTAAACTTGGCAAAAAATTGTTGTTTTCTACTACTTGTCATCCTCAAACGGATGGACAAACTGAAGTTGTCAATAGAACTTTGGGAACACCTTTGCGTGCTATTCTTAAAAAGAACTTGGATTGACATTTCTCTGGACTTTATTTTGGAGTTGCCTAGGCCTAAGAAGAGGAGGGATTCTATTTTAGTTGTTGTGGATAGATTCTCTAAGATGGCACTTTTTATAGCTTGTCATAAAACTGATGATGTTTCAAACATTGCGGATTTGTTCTTTAGAGAATTCGCTAGGTTGCATGGTATGCCTAGGACTATTGATTCTTGTCGCGATGTTAAATTCTTGAGTTACTTTTGGAAGACTTTATGGGCTAAACTTGGCACAAAATTGTTGTTTTCTACTAGTTGTCATCCTCAAACAGATGGACAAACTGAAGTTGTCCATAGAACTTTGGAACACTTTTGCGTGTTATTCTTAAAAGGAACTTGGATTGACATTTCTATGGACTTTAGTTTGGGGTTGCCTAGGCCTAAGAAGAGGAGGGATTCTATTTTAGTTGTTGTGGATAGATTCTCTAAGATGGCACTTTTTATAGCTTGTCATAAAACCGATGATGCTTCAAACATTGCGGATTTGTTCTTTAGAGAAGTCGCTAGGTTGCATGGCATGCCTGGGACTATTGTTTCTTGTCGCAATGTTAAATTTTTGAGTTACTTTTGGAATAATTTATGGGCTAAACTTGGCACAAAATTGTTGTTTTCTACTACTTGTCATCCTCAAACGGATGGACAAACTGAAGTTGTCATTGGAACTTTGGGAACACCTTTGCGTGCTATTCTTAAAAAGAACTTGGATTGACAATTCTATGGACTTTATTTTGGGGTTGCCTAGGACTAAGAAGGGGAGGGATTCTATTTTTGTTGTTGTGGATAGATTCTCTAAGATGGCACATTTTATAGCTTGTCATAAAACCGATGATGCTTCAAACATTGCGGATTTGTTCTTTAGAGAAGTCGCTAGGTTGCTTGGCATGCCTAGGACTATTGTTTCTGGTCGCGATGTTAAATTCTTGAGTTACTTTTGGAAGACTTTATGGGCTGAACTTGGCACAAAATTGTTGTTTTCTACTACTTGTCATCCTCAAACTGATGGACAAACTGAAGTTGTCAATAGAACTTTGGGAACACCTTTGCGTGCTATTCTTAAAAAGAACTTGGATTGACATTTCTATGGACTTTATTTTAGGGTTGCCTAGGACAAAGAAAGGGAGGGATTCTATTTTTGTTGTTGTGGATAGATTCTCTAAGATGGCACATTTTATAGCTTGTCATAAAACCGATGTTGCTTCAAACATTGCGGATTTTTTCTTTAGAGAAAGTCGCTAGGTTGCTTGGCATGCCTAGGACTATTGATTCTGTTCGCGATGTTAAATTCTTGAGTTACTTTTGGAAGACTTTATGGGCTGAACTTGGCACAAAATTGTTGTTTTCTACAACTTGTCATCCTCAAACTGAAGTTGTCAATAGAACTTTGGGAACACCTTTGCGTGCTATTCTTAAAAAGAACTTGGATTGATATTTCTAGGGACTTTATTTTGGGGTTGCCTTGGACTAAGAAGGGGAGGGATTCTATTTTTGTTGTTGTGGATAGATTCTCTAAGATTGCACATTTTAAAGCTTGTCATAAAACGGATGATGCTTCAAACAGTGCGGATTTGTTCTTTAGAGAAGTCGCTAGGTTGTTTGGCATGCCTAGGACTATTGTTTCTGGTCGCGATGTTAAATTCTTGAGTTACTTTTGGAAGACTTTATGGGCTGAACTTGGTACAAAATTGTTGTTTTCTACTACTTGTCATCATCAAACAAATGGACAAACTGAAGTTGTCAATAGAACTTTGATAACACTTTTGCGTGCTATTCTTAAAAAGAACTTGGTTGACATTTCTATGGACTTTAGTTTGGGGTTGCCTAGGCCTAAGAAGAGGAGGGATTCTATTTTTGTAGTTGTGGATAGATTTTCTAAGATGACACATTTTATAGCTTGTCATGAAACCGATGATGCTTCAAACATTGCGGATTTGTTCTTTAGAGAAGTCGCTAGGTTGCATGGCATGCCTAGGACTATTGTTTCTCGTCTCAATGTTAAATTTTTAAGTTACTTTTGGAATAATTTATGGGCTAAACTTGGCAAAAAATTGTTGTTTTCTACTACTTGTCATCCTCAAACGGATGGACAAACTGAAGTTGTCAATAGAACTTTGGGAACACCTTTGCGTGCTATTCTTAAAAAGAACTTGGATTGACATTTCTCTGGACTTTATTTTGGAGTTGCCTAGGCCTAAGAAGAGGAGGGATTCTATTTTAGTTGTTGTGGATAGATTCTCTAAGATGGCACTTTTTATAGCTTGTCATAAAACTGATGATGTTTCAAACATTGCGGATTTGTTCTCTAGAGAATTCGCTAGGTTGCATGGCATGCCTAGGACTATTGTTTCTCGTCGCAATGTTAGATTTTTGAGTTACTTTGGGAATAATTTATGGGTTAAACTTGGCACAAAATTGTTGTTTTCTACTACTTGTCATTCTCAAACGGATGGACAAACTGAAGTTGTCAATAGAACTTTGGGAACACTTTTGCGTGCTATTCTTAAAAAGAACATGGATTGACATTTATCTGGACTTTATTTTGGAGTTGCCTAGGCCTAAGAAGAGGAGGGATTCTATTTTTGTAGTATTGGATAGATTCTCTAAGATGGCACATTTTATAGCTTGTCATGAAACCGATGATGCTTCAAACATTACGGATTTGTTCATTACAGAAGTCGCTAGGTTGCATGGCATGCCTAGGACTATTGTTTCTCGTCGCAATGTTAAATTTTTGAGTTACTTTTGGAATAATTTATGGGCTAAACTTGGCACAAAATTGTTGTTTTCTACTATTTGTCATCCTCAAACAGATGGACAAACTGAAGTTGTCAATATAACTTTGAGAACACTTTTGCGTGCTATTCTTAAAAAGAACTTGGATTGACATTTCTATGGACTTTATTTTTGGGTTGTTGTGGATAGATTCTCTAAGATGGCACATTTTATAGCTTGTCATAAAACCGATGATGCTTCAAACATCGCGGAGTTGTTCTTTAGAGAAGTCGCTAGGTTGCATGGCATGCCTAGGACTATTGTTTCTCGTCGCAATGTTAGATTTTTGAGTTACTTTTGGAATAATTTATGGGCTAAACTTGGCACAAAATTGTTGTTTTCTACTACTTGTCATCCTCAAACGGATGGACAAACTGAAGTTGTCAATAGAACTTTGGGAACACTTTTGCGTGCTATTCTTAAAAAGAACTTGGATTGACATTTCTCTGGACTTTATTTTGGAGTTGCCTAGGCCTAAGAAGAGGAGGGATTCTATTTTTGTAGTTGTGGATAGATTCTCTAAGATGGCACATTTTATAGCTTGTCATGAAACCGATGATGCTTCAAACATTACGGATTTGTTCTTTAGAGAAGTCGCTAGGTTGTTTGGCATGCCTAGGACTATTGTTTATGGTCGCGATGTTAAATTCTTGAGTTACTTTTGGAATACTTTATGGGCTGAACTTGGTACAAAATTGTTGTTTTCTACTACTTGTCATCCTCAAACAGATGGACAAACTGAAGTTGTCAATAGAACTTTGGGAACACTTTTGCGTGCTATTCTTAAAAAGAACTTGGATTGACATTTCTATGGACTTTATTTTGGGGTTGTTGTGGATAGATTCTCTAAGATGGCACATTTTATAGCTTGTCATAAAACCGATGATGCTTCAAACATTGCGGATTTGTTCTTTAGAGAAGTCGCTAGGTTGCATGGCATGCCTAGGACTATTGTTTCTCGTCGCAATGTTAGATTTTTGAGTTACTTATGGAATAATTTATGGGCTAAACTTGGCACAAAATTTTTGTTTTCTACAATTGTCATCCTCAAACGGATGGACAAACTGAAGTTGTCAATAGAACTTTGGGAACACTTTTGCGTGCTATTCTTAAAAAGAACTTGGATTGACATTTCTCTGGACTTTATTTTGGAGTTGCCTAGGCCTAAAAAGAGGTGGGATTCTATATTTGTAGTTGTGGATAGATTCTCTAAGATGGCACATTTTATAGCTTGTCATGAAACCGATGATGCTTCAAACATTACGGATTTGTTCTTTAGAGAAGTCGCTAGGTTGCATGGCATGCCTAGTACTATTGTTTCTCGTCGCAATGTTAAATTTTTGAGTTACTTTTGGAATAATTTATGGGCTAAACTTGGCACAAAATTGTTGTTTTCTACTACTTGTCATTCTCAAACAGATGGACAAACTGAAGTTGTCAATAAAACTTTGGTAATACGTTTGCGTGCTATTCTTAAAAAGAACTTGGATTGACATTTCTATGGACTTTATTTTGGGGTTGCCTAGGCCTAAGAAGAGGAGGGATTCTATTTTTGTAGTTGTGGATAGATTCTCTAAGATGACACATTTTATAGCTTGTCATGAAACCGATGATGCTTCAAACATTGTGGATTTGTTCTTTAGAGAATTCGCTAGGTTGCATGGCATGCCTAGGACTATTGTTTCTCGTCGCAATGTTAAATTTTTGAGTTACTTTTGGAAAAATTTACTGGCTAAACTTGGCACAAAATTGTTGTTGTGACACCCCTGACCTCTTTAAATAAAATACGCAGCGGAATAAAAATAATTTTCTTCAAAATATGGAAGGAGTTTCAAAATACATTTTCTTTCAACATCTTACAAAATAACAATACATGATCATTCAATGGATAAAGCAAAATACAAAACGTCCTTGCTATGATCATGGCCAAAATCTTCCTTCCAACGGTGTATGCATATGACCCCCATCCACGATCACTGCCCTGATCTGTCACTCTTATCTGCATCACATGAAATAACTGGAATGAGAATAAATCTCAGCAAGTGGAACTCTTACATAGCAATGACATTATACTCTGAAAACATAGCTTTGAAATCATAAATACCATCAACTCTGAAACATGAATACTATAACTGTAGCAATAGCAATAGCAATAGATAGCAATACGATGGTATTCTCTTTTCTATGGTTGGATTGATATCAATAGTATCTCTGTCTGTGGTTGCAAATATCCCATCGATATAAATCGATAACTGTGAGGGATAAAAGCCTATGGTCGATGATCATCTAATTGCATGCAATGCTCTGACTATGATTCAATCAATCCAATAAAAACATTTGAATTCTCAATAACATTTAAAGCCGTCGTTTCGCAATCTCTTATTTTCTTTTGTATTCCCTTTTAACAATAGTGAGACATACAATGCCTCCAATAGATAATCAATGAAATCAATACATAACAATGGATCAATGGAAGGGAATAACACTTTGAAACCTTTAAAACACAATACATATAATATCATGTGAGCACAAAGGATGAAATTCCACTTACAAACCAATAGAACACCTCCAACTAAACTCTTGGTACACCACCTACAACAATAATCCATAAACAACACCAAAATCAACTCTATATCCAAAAATACAAGTCAAATATCCCATTAAACCAACAATAACAACACCCTATAACAACTCATCTCCAAAAACCATACTAGAATCGCACCAAAAACTTACCTAAGCTTCCTAGCACCAAGGAGAACCTCGATCTCAAGTCGAAAATCGAACTAGATCCAAGAATCAAAGGTAGGAAATGGATGAAATGGAAGAAAACCCTTGCTCCTTAGAGAGAAAAACGAGATTGAAGGGGAAAGAAGAAGAGAAATGAAGTCAAATCATCCAAAAAGTTACTTTAAATCTCGACCATACCTCCAAAAAGCAAGACCGCGGGTGCGGCACTGCAAGGACCGCGGGTGCGCCAAGCCTACGACCAAAAACCATTTTCTGAACCACTGAGACCGCGGGTGCGGTCCTTACATGACCGCGGGTGCGATCTACCTTCGGACCAAATCTTACTCTGCGCACAGCTTCTACAAAGATCGCCTCAGAAACGCCTCTTCCCGTCCGAATTGGAAAAAGTGGTAAACTACAAAGTTGTAGCTCTATGTCTTATCTTGACGCCCTCAAAATTTCAAATCATTTGGAGGTCTGAGTAAAACGTTATGCTAAATCTCCCAACCTGTGTCACTGGAGGAACGTCGAAACACACAACACTCTTCGGGACACTTTTGGCTTACCTTCCACAATGATTTGAACAAAACTCAAAATAATAAAGTTATAGCCTTATGTCTTATCTAACCACTCCAATTGGCCTCACCTCATTTGGATCAATATACTATTTATCATGAATTTAATCGTAACACCGCTACAATAACACTGCACATCATCTATAACCAACCATACTATAAATCATAACTCGAAACTCTTAACATCCAAACTATACATAAACTTACCCAAATAGCCAATAATCATACAAAATCTTAAACCATACCGTACACCGGGCTCGGCTATTACAGTTGTTTTCTACTACTTGTCATTCTCAAACAGATGGACAAACTGAAGTTGTCAATAAAACTTTGGGAACACTTTTGCGTGCTATTCTTAAAAAGAACTTGGATTGACATTTCTATGGACTTTAGTTTGGGATTGCCTAGGCCTAAGAAGATGAGGGATTCCTATTTTTGTAGTTGTGGATAGATTCTCTAAGATGGCACATTTTATAGATTGTCATGAAACCGATGATGCTTCAAACATTGCGGATTTGTTCTTTAGAGAAGTCGCTAGGTTGCATGGCATGCCTAGGACTATTGTTTCTCGTCGCAATGTTAAATTTTTAAGTTACTTTTGGAATAATTTATGGGCTAAACTTGGCACGAAATTGTTGATTTCTACTACTTGTCATCCTCAAACGGATGGACAAACTGAAGTTGTCAATAGAACTTTGGGAACACTTTTTCGTGCTATTCTTAAAAGGAACTTGGATTGACATTTCTATGGACTTTAGTTTGGGGTTGCCTAGGCCTAAGAAGAGGAGGGATTCTATTTTTGTTATTGTGGATAGATTTTCTAAGATGGCACATTTTATAGCTTGTCATAAAAGCGATGATGCTTCAAACATTGCGGATTTGTTCTTTAGAGAAGTCGTTAGGTTGCATGGCATGCCTAGGACTATTGATTCTGGTCGCGATGTTAAATTCTTGAGTTACTTTTGGAAGACTTTATGGGCTAAACTTGGCACAAAATTGTTGTTTTCTACTACTTGTCATCCTCAAACAGATGGACAAACTGAAGTTGTCCATAGAACTTTGGGAACACTTTTGCGTGCTATTCTTAAAAGGAACTTGGATTGACATTTCTATGGACTTTAGTTTGGGGTTGCCTAGGCCTAAGAAGAGGAGGGATTCTATTTTTGTAGTTGTGGATAGATTCTCTAAGATGGCACATTTTATAGCTTGTCATGAAACCGATGATGCTTCAAACATTGCGGATTTGTTCTTTAGAGAAGTCGCTAGGTTGCATGGCATGCCTAGGACTATTGTTTCTCGTCGCAATGTTAAATTTTTAAGTTACTTTTGGAATAATTTATGGGCTAAACTTGGCACAAAATTGTTGTTTTCTACTACTTGTCATCCTCAAACGGATGAACAAACTGAAGTTGTCAATAGAACTTTAGGAACACTTTTTCGTGCTATTCTTAAAAGGAACTTGGATTGACATTTCTATTGACTTTAGTTTGGGGTTGCCTAGGCCTAAGAAGAGGAGGGATTCTATTTTTGTTATTGTGGATAGATTTCTAAGATGGCACATTTTATAGCTTGTCATAAAATCGATGATGCTTCAAACATTGCGGATTTGTTCTTTAGAGAAGTCGTTAGGTTGCATGGCATGCCTAGGACTATTGATTCTGGTCGCGATGTTAAATTCTTGAGTTACTTTTGGAAGACTTTATGGGCTAAACTTGGCACAAAATTGTTGTTTTCTACTACTTGTCATCCTCAAACAGATGGACAAACTGAAGTTGTCCATAGAACTTTGGGAACACTTTTGCGTGTTATTCTTAAAAGGAACTTGGATTGACATTTCTATGGACTTTAGTTTGGGGTTGCCTAGGCCTAAGAAGAGGAGGGATTCTATTTTAGTTGTGTGGATAGATTCTCTAAGATGGCACATTTTATAGCTTGTCATAAAACCGATGATGCTTCAAACATTGCGGATTTGTTCTTTAGAGAAGTCGCTAGGTTGCATGGCATGCCTAGGGACTATTGTTTCTTGTCGCAATGTTAAATTTTTGAGTTACTTTTGGAATAATTTATGGGCTAAACTTGGCACAAAATTGTTGTTTTCTACTACTTGTCATCCTCAAACGGATGGACAAACTGAAGTTGTCAATTGGAACTTTGGGAACACCTTTGCGTGCTATTCTTAAAAAGAACTTGGATTGACAATTCTATGGACTTTATTTTGGGGTTGCCTAGGACTAAGAAGGGGAGGGATTCTATTTTTGTTGTTGTGGATAGATTCTCTAAGATGGCACATTTTATAGCTTGTCATAAAACCGATGATGCTTCAAACATTGCGGATTTGTTCTTTAGAGAAGTCGCTAGGTTGCTTGGCATGCCTAGGACTATTGTTTCTGGTCGCGATGTTAAATTCTTGAGTTACTTTTGGAAGACTTTATGGGCTGAACTTGGCACAAAATTGTTGTTTTCTACTACTTGTCATCCTCAAACTGATGGACAAACTGAAGTTGTCAATAGAACTTTGGGAACACCTTTGCGTGCTATTCTTAAAAAGAACTTGGATTGACATTTCTATGGACTTTATTTTGGGGTTGCCTAGGACTAAGAAGGGAGGGATTCTATTTTTGTTGTTGTGGATAGATTCTCTAAGATGGCACATTTTATAGCTTGTCATAAAACCGATGATGCTTCAAACATTGCGGATTTGTTCTTTAGAGAAGTCGCTAGGTTGCTTGGCATGCCTAGGACTATTGTTTCTGGTCGCGATGTTAAATTCTTGAGTTACTTTTGGAAGACTTTATGGGCTAAACTTGGCACAAAATTGTTGTTTTCTACTACTTGTCATCCTCAAACTGATGGACAAACTGAAGTTGTCAATAGAACTTTGGGAACACCTTTGCGTGCTATTCTTAAAAAGAACTTGGATTGACATTTCTATGGACTTTATTTTGGGGTTGCCTAGGACTAAGAAGGGGAGGGATTCTATTTTTGTTGTTGTGGATAGATTCTCTAAGATGGCACATTTTATAGCTTGTCATAAAACCGATGATGCTTCAAACATTGCGGATTTGTTCTTTAGAGAAGTCGCTAGGTTGCTTGGCATGCCTAGGACTATTGTTTCTGGTCGCGATGTTAAATTCTTGAGTTACTTTTGGAAGACTTTATGGGCTGAACTTGGCACAAAATTGTTGTTTTCTACTACTTGTCATCCTCAAACTGATGGACAAACTGAAGTTGTCAATAGAACTTTGGGAACACCTTTGCGTGCTATTCTTAAAAAGAACTTGGATTGACAATTCTATGGACTTTATTTTGGGGTTGCCTAGGACTAAGAAGGGGAGGGATTCTATTTTTGTTGTTGTGGATAGATTCTCTAAGATGGCACATTTTATAGCTTGTCATAAAACCGATGATGCTTCAAACATTGCGGATTTGTTCTTTAGAGAAGTCGCTAGGTTGCATTGGCATGCCTAGGACTATTGTTTCTGGTCGCGATGTTAAATTCTTGAGTTACTTTTGGAAGACTTTATGGGCTAAACTTGGCACAAAATTGTTGTTTTCTACTACTTGTCATCCTCAAACGGATGGACAAACTGAAGTTGTCAATAGAACTTTGGGAACACTTTTGCGTGCTATTCTTAAAAAGAACTTGGATTGACATTTCTATGGACTTTATTTTGGGGTTGCCTAGGACTAAGAAGAGGGAGGGATTCTATTTTTGTTGTTGTGGATAGATTCTCTAAGATGGCACATTTTATAGCTTGTCATAAAACCGATGATGCTTCAAACATTGCGGATTTGTTCTTTAGAGAAGTCGCTAGGTTGCATGGCATGCCTAGGACTATTGTTTCTCGTCGCGATGTTAAATTCTTGAGTTACTTTTGGAAGACTTTATGGGCTAAACTTGGCACAAAATTGTTGTTTTCTACTACTTGTCATCCTCAAACGGATGGACAAACTGAAGTTGTCAATAGAACTTTGGGAACACCTTTGCGTGCTATTCTTAAAAAGAACTTGGATTGACATTTCTATGGACTTTATTTTGGGGTTGCCTAGGACTAAGAAGAGGAGGGATTCTATTTTTGTTGTTGTGGATAGATTCTCTAAGATGGCACATTTTATAGCTTGTCATAAAACCGATGATGCTTCAAACATTGCGGATTTGTTCTTTAGAGAAGTCGCTAGGTTGCATGGCATGCCTAGGACTATTGTTTCTCGTCGCAATGTTAAATTCTTGAGTTACTTTTGGAATAATTTATGGGCTAAACTTGGCACAAAATTGTTGTTTTCTACTACTTGTCATCCTCAAACGGATGGACAAACTGAAGTTGTCAATAGAACTTTGGGAACACTTTGCGTGCTATTCTTAAAAAGAACTTGGATTGACATTTCTATGGACTTTATTTTGGGGTTGCCTAGGACTAAGAAGAGGAGGGATTCTATTTTTGTTGTTGTGGATAGATTCTCTAAGATGGCACATTTTATAGCTTGTCATAAAACCGATGATGCTTCAAACATTGCGGATTTGTTCTTTAGAGAAGTCGCTAGGTTGCATGGCATGCCTAGGACTATTGTTTCTCGGTCGCGATGTTAAATTCTTGAGTTACTTTTGGAATAATTTATGGGCTAAACTTGGCACAAAATTGTTGTTTTCTACTACTTGTCATCCTCAAACGGATGGACAAACTGAAGTTGTCAATAGAACTTTGGGAACACTTTGCGTGCTATTCTTAAAAAGAACTTGGATTGACATTTCTATGGACTTTATTTTGGGGTTGCCTAGGACTAAGAAGGGGAGGGATTCTATTTTTGTTGTTGTGGATAGATTCTCTAAGATGGCACATTTTATAGCTTGTCATAAAACCGATGATGCTTCAAACATTGCGGATTTGTTCTTTAGAGAAGTCGCTAGGTTGCATGGCATGCCTAGGACTATTGTTTCTGGTCGCGATGTTAAATTCTTGAGTTACTTTTGGAAGACTTTATGGGCTAAACTTGGCACAAAATTGTTGTTTTCTACTACTTGTCATCCTCAAACGGATGGACAAACTGAAGTTGTCAATAGAACTTTGGGAACACCTTTTGCGTGCTATTCTTAAAAGAACTTGGATTGACATTTCTATGGACTTTATTTTGGGGTTGCCTAGGACTAAGAAGAGGAGGGATTCTATTTTTGTTGTTGTGGATAGATTCTCTAAGATGGCACATTTTATAGCTTGTCATAAAACCGATGATGCTTCAAACATTGCGGATTTGTTCTTTAGAGAAGTCGCTAGGTTGCATGGCATGCCTAGGACTATTGTTTCTCGTCGCAATGTTAAATTCTTGAGTTACTTTTGGAAGACTTTATGGGCTAAACTTGGCACAAAATTGTTGTTTTCTACTACTTGTCATCCTCAAACGGATGGACAAACTGAAGTTGTCAATAGAACTTTGGGAACACTTTTGCGTGCTATTCTTAAAAAGAACTTGGATTGACATTTCTATGGACTTTATTTTGGGGTTGCCTAGGACTAAGAAGAGGAGGGATTCTATTTTTGTTGTTGTGGATAGATTCTCTAAGATGGCACATTTTATAGCTTGTCATAAAACCGATGATGCTTCAAACATTGCGGATTTGTTCTTTAGAGAAGTCGCTAGGTTGCATGGCATGCCTAGGACTATTGTTTCTCGTCGCAATGTTAAATTCTTGAGTTACTTTTGGAAGACTTTATGGGCTAAACTTGGCACAAAATTGTTGTTTTCTACTACTTGTCATCCTCAAACGGATGGACAAACTGAAGTTGTCAATAGAACTTTGGGAACACTTTTGCGTGCTATTCTTAAAAAGAACTTGGATTGACATTTCTATGGACTTTATTTTGGGGTTGCCTAGGCCTAAGAAGAGGAGGGATTCTATTTTTGTAGTTGTGGATAGATTCTCTAAGATGGCACATTTTATAGCTTGTCATAAAACCGATGATGCTTCAAACATTGCGGATTTGTTCTTTAGAGAAGTCGCTAGGTTGCATGGCATGCCTAGGACTATTGTTTCTCGTCGCGATGTTAAATTTTGAGTTACTTTTGGAAGACTTTATGGGCTAAACTTGGCACAAAATTGTTGTTTTCTACTACTTGTCATCCTCAAACGGATGGACAAACTGAAGTTGTCAATAGAACTTTGGGAACACTTTTGCGTGCTATTCTTAAAAAGAACTTGGATTGACATTTCTATGGACTTTAGTTTGGGGTTGCCTAGGACTAAGAAGGGGAGGGATTCTATTTTTGTTGTTGTGGATAGATTCTCTAAGATGGCACATTTTATAGCTTGTCATAAAACCGATGATGCTTCAAACATTGCGGATTTGTTCTTTAGAGAAGTCGCTAGGTTGCATGGCATGCCTAGGACTATTGTTTCTGGTCGCGATGTTAAATTCTTGAGTTACTTTTGGAAGACTTTATGGGCTAAACTTGGCACAAAATTGTTGTTTTCTACTACTTGTCATCCTCAAACGGATGGACAAACTGAAGTTGTCAATAGAACTTTGGGAACACTTTTGCGTGCTATTCTTAAAAAGAACTTGGATTGACATTTCTATGGACTTTAGTTTGGGGTTGCCTAGGACTAAGAAGGGGAGGGATTCTATTTTTGTTGTTGTGGATAGATTCTCTAAGATGGCACATTTTATAGCTTGTCATAAAACCGATGATGCTTCAAACATTGCGGATTTGTTCTTTAGAGAAGTCGCTAGGTTGCATGGCATGCCTAGGACTATTGTTTCTGGTCGCGATGTTAAATTCTTGAGTTACTTTTGGAAGACTTTATGGGCTAAACTTGGCACAAAATTGTTGTTTTCTACTACTTGTCATCCTCAAACGGATGGACAAACTGAAGTTGTCAATAGAACTTTGGGAACACTTTTGCGTGCTATTCTTAAAAGAACTTGGATTGACATTTCTATGGACTTTATTTTGGGGTTGCCTAGGACTAAGAAGAGGAGGGATTCTATTTTTGTTGTTGTGGATAGATTCTCTAAGATGGCACATTTTATAGCTTGTCATAAAACCGATGATGCTTCAAACATTGCGGATTTGTTCTTTAGAGAAGTCGCTAGGTTGCATGGCATGCCTAGGACTATTGTTTCTCGGTCGCGATGTTAAATTCTTGAGTTACTTTTGGAATAATTTATGGGCTAAACTTGGCACAAAATTGTTGTTTTCTACTACTTGTCATCCTCAAACGGATGGACAAACTGAAGTTGTCAATAGAACTTTGGGAACACTTTGCGTGCTATTCTTAAAAGAACTTGGATTGACATTTCTATGGACTTTAGTTTGGGGTTGCCTAGGACTAAGAAGAGGAGGGATTCTATTTTTGTTGTTGTGGATAGATTCTCTAAGATGGCACATTTTATAGCTTGTCATAAAACCGATGATGCTTCAAACATTGCGGATTTGTTCTTTAGAGAAGTCGCTAGGTTGCATGGCATGCCTAGGACTATTGTTTCTGGTCGCGATGTTAAATTCTTGAGTTACTTTTGGAAGACTTTATGGGCTAAACTTGGCACAAAATTGTTGTTTTCTACTACTTGTCATCCTCAAACGGATGGACAAACTGAAGTTGTCAATAGAACTTTGGGAACACTTTTGCGTGCTATTCTTAAAAGAACTTGGATTGACATTTCTATGGACTTTAGTTTGGGGTTGCCTAGGCCTAAGAAGAGGAGGGATTCTATTTTTGTTGTTGTGGATAGATTCTCTAAGATGGCACATTTTATAGCTTGTCATAAAACCGATGATGCTTCAAACATTGCGGATTTGTTCTTTAGAGAAGTCGCTAGGTTGCATGGCATGCCTAGGACTATTGTTTCTCGTCGCAATGTTAAATTTTTAAGTTACTTTTGGAATAATTTATGGGCTAAACTTGGCACAAAATTGTTGTTTTCTACTACTTGTCATCCTCAAACGGATGGACAAACTGAAGTTGTCAATAGAACTTTGGAACACTTTTGCGTGCTATTCTTAAAAGAACTTGGATTGACATTTCTATGGACTTTATTTTGGGGTTGCCTAGGACTAAGAAGAGGAGGGATTCTATTTTTGTTGTTGTGGATAGATTCTCTAAGATGGCACATTTTATAGCTTGTCATAAAACCGATGATGCTTCAAACATTGCGGATTTGTTCTTTAGAGAAGTCGCTAGGTTGCTTGGCATGCCTAGGACTATTGTTTCTGGTCGCGATGTTAAATTCTTGAGTTACTTTTGGAAGACTTTATGGGCTGAACTTGGCACAAAATTGTTGTTTTCTACTACTTGTCATCCTCAAACGGATGGACAAACTGAAGTTGTCAATAGAACTTTGGGAACACTTTTGCGTGCTATTCTTAAAAAGAACTTGGATTGACATTTCTATGGACTTTAGTTTGGGGTTGCCTAGGCCTAAGAAGAGGAGGGATTCTATTTTTGTTGTTGTGGATAGATTCTCTAAGATGGCACATTTTATAGCTTGTCATAAAACCGATGATGCTTCAAACATTGCGGATTTGTTCTTTAGAGAAGTCGCTAGGTTGCATGGCATGCCTAGGACTATTGTTTCTGGTCGCGATGTTAAATTCTTGAGTTACTTTTGGAAGACTTTATGGGCTAAACTTGGCACAAAATTGTTGTTTTCTACTACTTGTCATCCTCAAACGGATGGACAAACTGAAGTTGTCAATAGAACTTTGGGAACACCTTTGCGTGCTATTCTTAAAAAGAACTTGGATTGACAATTCTATGGACTTTATTTTGGGGTTGCCTAGGACTAAGAAGGGGAGGGATTCTATTTTTGTTGTTGTGGATAGATTCTCTAAGATGGCACATTTTATAGCTTGTCATAAAACCGATGATGCTTCAAACATTGCGGATTTGTTCTTTAGAGAAGTCGCTAGGTTGCATGGCATGCCTAGGACTATTGTTTCTGGTCGCGATGTTAAATTCTTGAGTTACTTTTGGAAGACTTTATGGGCTGAACTTGGCACAAAATTGTTGTTTTCTACTACTTGTCATCCTCAAACTGATGGACAAACTGAAGTTGTCAATAGAACTTTGGGAACACCTTTGCGTGCTATTCTTAAAAAGAACTTGGATTGACAATTTCTATGGACTTTATTTTGGGGTTGCCTAGGACTAAGAAGGGAGGGATTCTATTTTTGTTGTTGTGGATAGATTCTCTAAGATGGCACATTTTATAGCTTGTCATAAAACCGATGATGCTTCAAACATTGCGGATTTGTTCTTTAGAGAAGTCGCTAGGTTGCATTGGCATGCCTAGGACTATTGTTTCTGGTCGCGATGTTAAATTCTTGAGTTACTTTTGGAAGACTTTATGGGCTAAACTTGGCACAAAATTGTTGTTTTCTACTACTTGTCATCCTCAAACTGATGGACAAACTGAAGTTGTCAATAGAACTTTGGGAACACTTTGCGTGCTATTCTTAAAAAGAACTTGGATTGACATTTCTATGGACTTTATTTTGGGGTTGCCTAGGACTAAGAAGGGGAGGGATTCTATTTTTGTTGTTGTGGATAGATTCTCTAAGATGGCACATTTTATAGCTTGTCATAAAACCGATGATGCTTCAAACATTGCGGATTTGTTCTTTAGAGAAGTCGCTAGGTTGCATGGCATGCCTAGGACTATTGTTTCTGGTCGCGATGTTAAATTCTTGAGTTACTTTTGGAAGACTTTATGGGCTAAACTTGGCACAAAATTGTTGTTTTCTACTACTTGTCATCCTCAAACAGATGGACAAACTGAAGTTGTCAATAGAACTTTGGGAACACCTTTGCGTGCTATTCTTAAAAAGAACTTGGATTGACATTTCTATGGACTTTATTTTGGGGTTGCCTAGGACTAAGAAGGGGAGGGATTCTATTTTTGTTGTTGTGGATAGATTCTCTAAGATGGCACATTTTATAGCTTGTCATAAAACCGATGATGCTTCAAACATTGCGGATTTGTTCTTTAGAGAAGTCGCTAGGTTGCATGGCATGCCTAGGACTATTGTTTCTGGTCGCGATGTTAAATTCTTGAGTTACTTTTGGAAGACTTTATGGGCTAAACTTGGCACAAAATTGTTGTTTTCTACTACTTGTCATCCTCAAACGGATGGACAAACTGAAGTTGTCAATAGAACTTTGGGAACACTTTTGCGTGCTATTCTTAAAAAGAACTTGGATTGACATTTCTATGGACTTTATTTTGGGGTTGCCTAGGACTAAGAAGGGAGGGATTCTATTTTTGTTGTTGTGGATAGATTCTCTAAGATGGCACATTTTATAGCTTGTCATAAAACCGATGATGCTTCAAACATTGCGGATTTGTTCTTTAGAGAAGTCGCTAGGTTGCATGGCATGCCTAGGACTATTGTTTCTGGTCGCGATGTTAAATTCTTGAGTTACTTTTGGAAGACTTTATGGGCTAAACTTGGCACAAAATTGTTGTTTTCTACTACTTGTCATCCTCAAACGGATGGACAAACTGAAGTTGTCAATAGAACTTTGGGAACACCTTTGCGTGCTATTCTTAAAAGAACTTGGATTGACATTCTATGGACTTTATTTTGGGGTTGCCTAGGACTAAGAAGGGGAGGGATTCTATTTTTGTTGTTGTGGATAGATTCTCTAAGATGGCACATTTTATAGCTTGTCATAAAACCGATGATGCTTCAAACATTGCGGATTTGTTCTTTAGAGAAGTCGCTAGGTTGCATGGCATGCCTAGGACTATTGTTTCTGGTCGCGATGTTAAATTCTTGAGTTACTTTTGGAAGACTTTATGGGCTAAACTTGGCACAAAATTGTTGTTTTCTACTACTTGTCATCCTCAAACGGATGGACAAACTGAAGTTGTCAATAGAACTTTGGGAACACTTTGCGTGCTATTCTTAAAAGAACTTGGATTGACATTTCTATGGACTTTATTTTGGGGTTGCCTAGGACTAAGAAGGGAGGGATTCTATTTTTGTTGTTGTGGATAGATTCTCTAAGATGGCACATTTTATAGCTTGTCATAAAACCGATGATGCTTCAAACATTGCGGATTTGTTCTTTAGAGAAGTCGCTAGGTTGCATGGCATGCCTAGGACTATTGTTTCTCGGTCGCGATGTTAAATTCTTGAGTTACTTTTGGAAGACTTTATGGGCTAAACTTGGCACAAAATTGTTGTTTTCTACTACTTGTCATCCTCAAACGGATGGACAAACTGAAGTTGTCAATAGAACTTTGGGAACACTTTGCGTGCTATTCTTAAAAAGAACTTGGATTGACATTTCTATGGACTTTATTTTGGGGTTGCCTAGGACTAAGAAGAGGAGGGATTCTATTTTGTTGTTGTGGATAGATTCTCTAAGATGGCACATTTTATAGCTTGTCATAAAACCGATGATGCTTCAAACATTGCGGATTTGTTCTTTAGAGAAGTCGCTAGGTTGCATGGCATGCCTAGGACTATTGTTTCTGGTCGCGATGTTAAATTCTTGAGTTACTTTTGGAAGACTTTATGGGCTAAACTTGGCACAAAATTGTTGTTTTCTACTACTTGTCATCCTCAAACGGATGGACAAACTGAAGTTGTCAATAGAACTTTGGGAACACTTTTGCGTGCTATTCTTAAAAGAACTTGGATTGACATTTCTATGGACTTTAGTTTGGGGTTGCCTAGGACTAAGAAGAGGAGGGATTCTATTTTTGTTGTTGTGGATAGATTCTCTAAGATGGCACATTTTATAGCTTGTCATAAAACCGATGATGCTTCAAACATTGCGGATTTGTTCTTTAGAGAAGTCGCTAGGTTGCATGGCATGCCTAGGACTATTGTTTCTGGTCGCGATGTTAAATTCTTGAGTTACTTTTGGAAGACTTTATGGGCTAAACTTGGCACAAAATTGTTGTTTTCTACTACTTGTCATCCTCAAACGGATGGACAAACTGAAGTTGTCAATAGAACTTTGGGAACACCTTTGCGTGCTATTCTTAAAAAGAACTTGGATTGACAATTCTATGGACTTTATTTTGGGGTTGCCTAGGACTAAGAAGGGGAGGGATTCTATTTTTGTTGTTGTGGATAGATTCTCTAAGATGGCACATTTTATAGCTTGTCATAAAACCGATGATGCTTCAAACATTGCGGATTTGTTCTTTAGAGAAGTCGCTAGGTTGCTTGGCATGCCTAGGACTATTGTTTCTGGTCGCGATGTTAAATTCTTGAGTTACTTTTGGAAGACTTTATGGGCTGAACTTGGCACAAAATTGTTGTTTTCTACTACTTGTCATCCTCAAACTGATGGACAAACTGAAGTTGTCAATAGAACTTTGGGAACACTTTTGCGTGCTATTCTTAAAAAGAACTTGGATTGACATTTCTATGGACTTTAGTTTGGGGTTGCCTAGGACTAAGAAGAGGAGGGATTCTATTTTTGTTGTTGTGGATAGATTCTCTAAGATGGCACATTTTATAGCTTGTCATAAAACCGATGATGCTTCAAACATTGCGGATTTGTTCTTTAGAGAAGTCGCTAGGTTGCATGGCATGCCTAGGACTATTGTTTCTCGTCGCAATGTTAAATTTTGAGTTACTTTTGGAATAATTTATGGGCTAAACTTGGCACAAAATTGTTGTTTTCTACTACTTGTCATCCTCAAACGGATGGACAAACTGAAGTTGTCAATAGAACTTTGGGAACACCTTTGCGTGCTATTCTTAAAAGAACTTGGATTGACATTTCTATGGACTTTATTTTGGGGTTGCCTAGGACTAAGAAGAGGAGGGATTCTATTTTTGTTGTTGTGGATAGATTCTCTAAGATGGCACATTTTATAGCTTGTCATAAAACCGATGATGCTTCAAACATTGCGGATTTGTTCTTTAGAGAAGTCGCTAGGTTGCATGGCATGCCTAGGACTATTGTTTCTCGTCGCAATGTTAAATTTTGAGTTACTTTTGGAAGACTTTATGGGCTAAACTTGGCACAAAATTGTTGTTTTCTACTACTTGTCATCCTCAAACGATGGACAAACTGAAGTTGTCAATAGAACTTTGGGAACACTTTGCGTGCTATTCTTAAAAAGAACTTGGATTGACATTTCTATGGACTTTATTTTGGGGTTGCCTAGGACTAAGAAGGGGAGGGATTCTATTTTTGTTGTTGTGGATAGATTCTCTAAGATGGCACATTTTATAGCTTGTCATAAAACCGATGATGCTTCAAACATTGCGGATTTGTTCTTTAGAGAAGTCGCTAGGTTGCATGGCATGCCTAGGACTATTGTTTCTCGTCGCGATGTTAAATTCTTGAGTTACTTTTGGAAGACTTTATGGGCTAAACTTGGCACAAAATTGTTGTTTTCTACTACTTGTCATCCTCAAACAGGATGGACAAACTGAAGTTGTCAATAGAACTTTGGGAACACCTTTGCGTGCTATTCTTAAAAAGAACTTGGATTGACAATTTCTATGGACTTTATTTTGGGGTTGCCTAGGACTAAGAAGGGGAGGGATTCTATTTTTGTTGTTGTGGATAGATTCTCTAAGATGGCACATTTTATAGCTTGTCATAAAACCGATGATGCTTCAAACATTGCGGATTTGTTCTTTAGAGAAGTCGCTAGGTTGCATGGCATGCCTAGGACTATTGTTTCTGGTCGCGATGTTAAATTTTGAGTTACTTTTGGAAGACTTTATGGGCTAAACTTGGCACAAAATTGTTGTTTTCTACTACTTGTCATCCTCAAACGGATGGACAAACTGAAGTTGTCAATAGAACTTTGGGAACACTTTTGCGTGCTATTCTTAAAAGAACTTGGATTGACATTTCTATGGACTTTATTTTGGGGTTGCCTAGGACTAAGAAGAGGAGGGATTCTATTTTTGTTAGTTGTGGATAGATTCTCTAAGATGGCACATTTTATAGCTTGTCATGAAACCGATGATGCTTCAAACATTGCGGATTTGTTCTTTAGAGAAGTCGCTAGGTTGCATGGCATGCCTAGGACTATTGTTTCTCGTCGCAATGTTAAATTTTGAGTTACTTTTGAATAATTTATGGGCTAAACTTGGCACAAAATTGTTGTTTTCTACTACTTGTCATCCTCAAACGGATGGACAAACTGAAGTTGTCAATAGAACTTTGGGAACACCTTTGCGTGCTATTCTTAAAAGAACTTGGATTGACATTTCTATGGACTTATTTTGGGGTTGCCTAGGCCTAAGAAGAGGAGGGATTCTATTTTTGTTGTTGTGGATAGATTCTCTAAGATGGCACATTTTATAGCTTGTCATAAAACCGATGATGCTTCAAACATTGCGGATTTGTTCTTTAGAGAAGTCGCTAGGTTGCATGGCATGCCTAGGACTATTGTTTCTGGTCGCGATGTTAAATTCTTGAGTTACTTTTGGAATACTTTATGGGCTAAACTTGGCACAAAATTGTTGTTTTCTACTACTTGTCATCCTCAAACGGATGGACAAACTGAAGTTGTCAATAGAACTTTGGGAACACTTTTGCGTGCTATTCTTAAAAAGAACTTGGATTGACATTTCTATGGACTTTATTTTGGGGTTGCCTAGGCCTAAGAAGAGGAGGGATTCTATTTTGTTGTTGTGGATAGATTCTCTAAGATGGCACATTTTATAGCTTGTCATAAACCGATGATGCTTCAAACATTGCGGATTTGTTCTTTAGAGAAGTCGCTAGGTTGCATGGCATGCCTAGGACTATTGTTTCTCGTCGCAATGTTAAATTTTTGAGTTACTTTTGGAATAATTTATGGGCTAAACTTGGCACAAAATTGTTGTTTTCTACTACTTGTCATCCTCAAACAGATGGACAAACTGAAGTTGTCAATAGAACTTTGGGAACACTTTTGCGTGCTATTCTTAAAAGAACTTGGATTGACATTTCTATGGACTTTATTTTGGGGTTGCCTAGGAATAAGAAGGGAGGAGATTCAATTTTTGTTGTTGTGGATAGATTCTCTAAGATGGCAACTTTTATAGCTTTGTCATCAAACCGATGATGCTTCCAACATGCGGATTTGTTCTTTAGAGACTCGCTAGTTTGCTTGGATGCATATGACTTATTGTTTCTCGTCGCAATGTTAAATTTTTGAGTACTTTGGCTGCTAAATTGGAATTGTTGTTGTGACACCCCGACCTCTTAAATAAAATACGCAGGATAAAAATAAGCTTCAAATATGGAGGACAAATACATTCTTGTCCACTTTACAAATTACATGTCATTCATGGATAAGAAAATACAAACGTTGCTTGATCATGGCAAAATTTCCTTCCAACGGTGTATATTCAGATCCTGCCCTGATCTGTCACTCTTATCTGCTCACATGAAATAACCGGAATGAGAAAAAATCTCAGCAAGTGGAAATCTTACATAGCAATGACATTATACTCTGAAAACATAGCTTTGAAATCAAAATACCATCACTCTGAAACATGAATACTATAACTGTAGCAATAGCATAGCAATAGATAGCATACGATGGTATTCTCTTTCTATGGTTGGATGAATCAATAGTATCTCTGTCTGTGGTTGCAATATCCCATCGATATAAATCGATAACTGTGAGGGATAAAAGCCTATGGTCGATGATCATCTAATTGCATGCAATGCTCTGACTATGATTCACAATCAATCCATAAAAACATTTGAATTCTCATAACATTTAAAGCCGTCGTTTCGCAATCTCTTATTTTCTTTTGTATTCCCTTTTAAACAATGTGAGACATACAATGCCTCCATAGATAATTCAATGAAATCAATACATAACAATGGATCAATGGAAGGGAATAACACTTTGAAACCTTTAAAACACAATACATATAATATCATGTGAGCACAAAGGATGAAATTCCACTTACAAACCAATAGAACACCTCAAACTAAACTCTTGGTACACCACCTACAACAATAATCCATAAACACACCAAATCAACTCTATATCCAAAAATACAAGTCAAATAGCCATTAAACCAACAATAACAACACCCTATAACAACTCATCTCCAAAACCATACTAGAATCGCACCAAAAAACTTACCTAAGCTTCCTAGCACCAAGGAGAAACCTCGATCTCAGTCGAAAATCGAACTAGATCCAAGAATCAAAGGTAGGAAATGGATGAAATGGAAGAAAAACCCTTGCTCCTTAGAGAGAAACACGAGATTGAAGGGGAAAGAAGAAGAGAAATGAAGTCAAATCATCCAAAAGTTACTTAAATCTCGACCATACCTCCAAAAAGCAAGACCCGCGGGTGCGGCACTGCAAGGACCCGCGGGTGGCGCCAAGCCTACGACAAAAACCATTTTCTGAACCACTAACCCGTTCGGTCCTTACTGACCGCTTCGATCTACCTTCGGACCAAATCTTACTCTGGCGCACTTCTACAAAGATCGCCTCAGAAACGCCTCTTCCCGTCCGAATTGGAAAAAGTGGTAAACTACAAAGTTGTACTCTATGTCTTATCTTGACGCCCTCAAATTCAAATCATTTGAGTCTGAGTAAAACGTTATGCTAATCTCCCACCTGTGTCAACTGGAGGAACGTCGAAACACACACACACTCTTCGGGACACTTTTGCTTACCTTCCACACAATGATTTGAACAAAACTCCAAATAATAAAGTTTAGCCTTATGTCTTATCTAACCACTCCAATTGGCCTCACCTCATTTGGATCAATATACTATTATCATGAATTTAATCGTAACACCCGCTACAATAACACTCCACATCATCTATAACCAACCATACTATAAAATCATAACTCGAACTCTTAACATCCAAAACTATACATAAACTTACCCAAATAGCCAATAATCATACAAAACTCTAAAACCATACCGTACACACCGGGCTCGGCTATTACAGTTGTTTTCTACTACTTGTCATTCTCAAACAGATGGACAAACTGAAGTTGTCAATAAAACTTTGGGAACACTTTGCGTGCTATTCTTAAAAAGAACTTGGATTGACATTTCTATGGACTTTAGTTTGGGATTGGCCTAGGCCTAAGAAGATGAGGGATTCCATTTTTGTAGTTGTGGATCGATTCTCTACGATGGCACATTTTATAGATGTCATGAAACCGTTGATGCTTCAAACATTGCGGATTTGTTCTTTAGAGAAGTCGCTAGGTTGCATGGCATTGCATAGGACTATTGTTTCTCGTCGCAATGTTAAATTTTAAGTTACTTTTGGAATAATTATGGGCTAAACTTGGCACGAAATTGTTGATTTCTACTACTTGTCAACCTCAAACGGATGGACAAACTGAAGTTGTCAATAGAACTTTGGGGAACACTTTTTCGTGCTATTCTTAAAGGAACTTGGATTGACATTTCTATGGACTTTATTTGGGGTTGCCTAGGCCTAAAAGAGGGAGGGATTCTATTTTTGTTATTGTGGATAGATTTTCTAAGATGGCACATTTTATAGCTTGTCATAAAAGCGATGATGCTTCAAACATTGCGGATTTGTTCTTAGAGAAGTCGTTAGGTTGCATGGCATGCCTAGGACTATTGATTCTGGTCGCGATGTTAAATTCTTGAGGCTACTTTTGGAAGACTTTATGGGCTAAACTTGGCACAAATTGTTGTTTTCTACTACTTGACATCCTCAAACAGATGGACAAACTGAAGTTGTCCATAGAACTTTGGGAACACTTTTGCGTGCTATTCTTAAAAAGGAACTTGATTGACATTTCTATGGACTTTAGTTTGGGGTTGCCTAGGCCTAAGAAGAGGAGGGATTCGATTTTTGTAGTTGTGGATAGATTCTCTAAGATGGCACATTTTATAGCTTGTCATGAAACCGATGATGCTTCAAACATTGCGGGATTTGTTCTTTAGAGAAGTCGCTAGGTTGCATGGCATGCCTAGGACTATTCTTTCTCGTCGCAATGTTAAATTTTTAAGTTACTTTTGGAATAATTTATGGGCTAAACTTGGCACAAAATTGTTGGTTTTCTACTACTTGTCATCCTCAAACGGATGAACAAACTGAAGTTGTCAATAGAACTTTTAGGAACACTTTTTCGTGCTATTCTTAAAAGGAACTTGGATTGACATTTCTATTGACTTTAGTTTGGGGTTGCCTAGGCCTAAGAAGAGGAGGGATTCTATTTTTGTTATTGTGGATAGATTTTCTAAGATGGCACATTTTATAGCTTGTCCATAAATCGATGATGCTTTCAAACATTGCGGATTTGTTCTTTAGAGAGTCGTTAGGTTGCATGGCATGCCTAGGACTATGATTCTGGTCGCGATGTTAAATTCTTGAGTTACTTTTGGAAGACTTTATGGGCTAAACTTGGCACAAAATTGGTTGTTTTCTACTATTGTCATCCTCAAACAGATGGACAAACTGAAGTTGTCCATAGAACTTTGGGAACACTTTTGCGTGCTATTCTTAAAAGGAACTTGGATTGACATTTCTATGGACTTTAGTTTGGGGTTGCCTAGGCCTAAGAAGAGGAGGGATTTCTATTTTGTTGTATGTGGATAGATTCTCTAAGATGGCACATATTTATAGCTTGTCATAAAACCGATGATGCTTCAAACATGCGGATTTGTTCTTTAGAGAAGTCGCTTAGGTTGCATGGCATGCCTAGGACTATTGTTTCTGTCGCAATGTTAAATTCTTGAGTTACTTTTTGGAATAATTTATGGGCTAACTTGGCACAAAATTGTTTTTTTTCTACTACTTGTCATCCTCAAACGGATGGACAAACTGAAGTTGTCAATGGAACTTTGGGAACAACCTTTGCGTGCTATTCTTAAAAAGAACTTGGATTGACAATTCTATGGACTTTATTTGGGGTTGCCTAGGACTAAGAAGGGGAGGAGATTCTATTTTGTTGTTGTGGATAGATTCTCTAAGATGGCACATTTTATAGCTTGTCATAAAACCGATGATGCTTCAAACATTGCGGATTTGTTCTTTAGAGAAGTCGCTAGGTGCATTGGCATGCCTAGGACTATTGTTTCTGGTCGCGATGTTAAATTCTGAGTTACTTTTGGAAGACTTTATGGGCTGAACTTGGCACAAAATTGTTGTTTTCTACTACTTGTCATCCTCAAACGATGGACAAACTGAAGTTGTCAATAGAACTTTGGGAACACCTTTGCGTGCTATTCTTAAAAAGAACTTGGATTGACATTCTATGGACTTTATTTTGGGGTTGCCCTAGGACTAAGAAGGGGAGGGATTCTATTTTTGTTGTTGTGGATAGATTCTCTAAGATGGCACATTTATAGCTTGTCATAAACCGATGATGCTTCAAACATTGCGGATTTGTTCTTTAGAGAAGTCGCTTCGGTGCATTGGCATGCCTAGGACTATTGTTTCTGGTCGCGATGTTAAATTCTTGAGTTACTTTTGGAATACTTTATGGGCTAAACTTGGCACAAAAATTGTTGTTTCTACTACTTGTCATCCTCAACCGGATGGACAAAATGAAGTTGTCAATGGAACTTTGGGAACACCTTTGCGTGCTATCTTAAAAGAACTTGGATTGACATTTCTATGGACTTTATTTGGGGTTGCCTAGGACTAAAAAGGGAGTATTTCTATTTTTTGTGTTGTGGATAGATTCTCTAGATGGCAACATTTTATAGCTTGTCATAAAACCGATGTTGCTTCAAACATTGCGGATTTTTTCTTTAGAGAAGTCGCTAGGTTGCTTGCTGCCTAGACTATTGTTTCTTGTCGCGATTGTTAATTCTTGAGTTACTTTTGGAAGACTTTATGGGCTGAACTTGGACAAAATTGTTGTTTTTCTACTACTTGTCATCCTCAAACGATGGACAAACTGAAGTTGTCAATAGAACTTTGGGAACACTTTTGCGTGCTATTCTTAAAAAACTTGGATTGACATTTCTATGGACTTTATTTTGGGTTGCCTAGGACTAAGACGGGGAGGGATTCTATTTTTGTGTTGTGGATAGATTCTAAGATTGCACATTTTATAAAGCTTGTCATAAAATGGATGATGCTTCAACATTACGGATTTGTTCTTTAGAGAAGTCGCTAGGTTGTTTGGCATGCCTAGACTATTGTTTCTTGTCTGCGCGATGTTTAAATTCTTGAGTTACTTTTGGAAGACTTTATGGGCTGAACTTGGTACAAATTGTTGTTTTCTACTCACTTGTCATCATCAAACAGATGGAACTGAAGTTGTCATAGAACTTTGAGAACACTTTTGCGTTGCTATTCTTAAAAAAAACTTGGATTGGACATTTCTATGGACTTTATTTTGGGGTTGCCTAGGCCTAAGAAGGAGGAGGGATTCTATTTTTGTTAGTTGTGATAGATTCTCTAAGATGGCACACATTTTATCAGCTTGTCATAAAACGATGATGCTCAAACATTGCGGATTTGTTCTTTAGAGAAGTCGTTAGGTTGCATGGCATGCCTAGGACTATGTTTGTTTCTCGTCTCAATGTTAATTTTTAAGTTACTTTTGGAATAATTTATGGGCTTAAACTTGGCACAAAATTGGTTGTTTTCTACTACTTGTCATCTCTCAAACGGATGGACCAACTGAAGTTTGTCAAAGAACTTGGGAACACCTTTGCGTGCTATTCTTAAAAGAACTTGGATTGACATTTCTGGACTTTATTTTGGAGTGTTCTAGGCCTAAGAAGAGGAGGGATTTCTTATTTTAGTTGTTGTGGATAGATTCTCTAAGATGGCACTTTTTATAGCTTGTCATAAAACTGATGATGTTTCAAAACATTGCGGATTTGTTCTTTAGAGAATCGCTAGGTTGCATTGCATGCCTAGACTATTGTTTCTCGTCGCAATGTAGGTTTTTGAGTTACTTTGGGAATAATTTATGGTTTAAACTTGGCACAAAATTGTGTTTTTCTACTACTTGTCATCCTCAAACGGATGGACAACTGAAGTTGTCATAGAACTTTTGGGAACACTTTTGCGTGCTATTATTCTTAAACAGACTTGGATTGAGATTTACTTGGTACTTTAAGTTTTGGAGGTTGCCAGCCAAGAAAGGGAGGGATTCTATTTTGTTGGTATTGTGATAGATTCTCTAAGATGGCACCTTTTATAGCTTGTCATGAAACCGATGATGCTCTTCAAACCTTACGGATTTGTTTCATTAGAGAAGTTCGCTAGGTTGCTGGCACGTCCTAGGACTATGTTTCTGTCGCATGTTCAATATTCCTTGGAGTTAACTTTTTTTGAAGATTTATGGGTTAAACTTGGGCACAAAATTGTTGATTTCTACTATTGGGTCATCCTCAAACAGATGGACAAACGAAGTTGTCAATAACTTGGAACACTTTTTGCGTAGCCTATTCTGTAAAAAGAACTTGGATTGACATTTTCTATGACTTTATTTTGGGTGTGTGTGGATAGATTCCTCTAAGATGGCACATTTTATAGCTTGTCATAAAACAGTGATGTTTCAAACTCTGCGGATTGTATCTTTTGAAAGTCGCTAGGTTGGCATGGGCATGCCTAGGACTATTGTTTCCTCGTCGCAATGTTAGACATTTTTGAAGTTACTTTGGATATATTTATGGGCTGAAAACTTGGGCACAAATGTTGTTTTTCCCCTACTACTTGTTCATCCTCACAAGATGGACAACTGAGTGTCATAGAACTTTGGGGAACACTTTGCGTGCTATGTCTTAAAAGGAACTTGGATGACATTTCCTAGGACTTTAGTTTTAAAGGTTGCCTAGGCCTAAGAAGAGGAGGGCTTCTATTTTTTTAGTTGTGGATAGATTC